>NW_022111379.1:23654423-23664418 GCF_000313985.2 Echinops telfairi
TCAGGCTATCCAGGCACAGGCAGTAAACAGCAAGGCAGGTCACCAACAGTCAGCCAGATGACAGGGTTTGACAGTACCAAGCTCAAGAGATGTAAGTTCCAGTGGTATGGCAAAGAAGGTCTTGAAGGAACCTCAAATTACTGTGACACAGTTCACAGGTTAGGTGTCCCACAGGTAGTGTAGCTTGCAAATTGAGGCACAGAACAAGCAAGGCAGCGGCACACTGGTCCAATGATCAAAGAGCAGGAGACAAAAAAGGCAAGGATTGCCAAGCCATTTATCTCTCTGCCCTTCAATTAATCCCACATATGTTTAATGGCCAGGTTGGCACAAAAAACTATCTCTGGTATATACGAATTATATAACTCTATAACAACTCACATGTATCACACTTTTCCAAATAGGAAAAAAAAGAATTAGTGTAGACAGAAAGGTATGTTCTCGAACTAAATAAGACAACCCTATATCATAGGTATCACATGCAGTAAAATTTGCAGATCATCCAACAACAGTTGCAGCAGTACATTGAAAAGGAGCTGCCAGAAGTCTGAACTGATTCAGAAGAGGGCATAGAACAAAGGATATCATTTCTCATGTCAGCTGGATGTTGGCTGAATGCAGAGAATACCAGAAAAATGTTCACCTGTGTTTCATTCACAATGCAAAGGCATTTGATATAGTGGATCACAATAAACAATGTGCAACCTTGAGAAGAACAGAAATTCAGAAGAACAGACACTTCACTGTGTTAATGTGGGACCTGTATAGGAATCAAGAGACAGTGTGTGAACAGAATATTGTATGGTTTAAAATCAGTAACGATGTGCATCAGGGTTGTATCCTCTCACCATAAATATTCAATATGTATGTTGAGAAAATCCTAAAGGAAGCTGGATTTTATGAAGAAGATGTAGCATCGGGATTGGAGAAAGGCTTATTAGTAAGCTGTGATATGCATATAACACAATCTTGCTTGTTCAAAGTGAACAAGACTTGAAACACTAAAGAAAATCAAAGATGGAAACCTTCAATATGGATTACAACTCAATTAAACAAATTCTCATAACTGGTCCTATAGGTAACATCCAGATAAATGGAGGAAAGGTGGAAATTGGAAATGATTGGAAATTGGAGTTGGAATTAAGTTTGAAATTATTTTACTTGGAATAACAGTCAATGCTCATGGTACTGCAGTCAAGAGACCAAGGACACAGTGCATTGGGTAAATCTGCTGCAGAAGTCCTCTTTAAAGTGTTAATAAGCAAGGAGGGAGTTTCGACTATTACGGTGTGCCTGTTCCGAGCCAGAGTATTTCCCATTGCTTCATAGGCATGAAAGTTGACACTGAATAAAGAAGAATAAAGAAAAATTAATGGATTTGAAATTATGGTCTTGTTGAAGAACCAAGGGCTTAAATAGAAAGAAAATGTTTTGAAAATGATGATGGCAACAAATGTACAAATGTGCTTGACACAATGGATGGATGGATGGATTGTGATAAGATCTGTATAAGCCCCCCAAAAAGTGATTTAAAAACAAATAAACAAGAAAGTAACATGGATTATGATAAGAACAAATGGAGAGGCTGAGATGGCAAGACTTTGTCTCCCATACTTTGGACATGGTATCACGAGAGACCAGTCCTTGAAGAATGACATCATGCTTAGTAAAGTGGAGGGGCAACACAAAAGAGGAAGGCCCTCAATGTGATTGATTGACAGAGTGGCTGCAACAATGGGCTCAAACGTAGGAACAATGGTCAGGATGGCAAAGCACTAGGCAGTGTCTCTTTTGTTGTACATAAGGGTCGGTCTGAGTCAGAACTGATTTGGGGACAATTGTTCATTTATATATTTAAGATCATTTGATGCATGCAATCCAAGATAGATAAATCCTTCAGAAATAATCAAAGGACTAATAAGGGGAGGGGGGCTGATAGAAATGACAACTGTATAACCCCACTTGAGGGGAACGAATAAAAGAATTGTAGGTGAACAGATACATTGGGGTGAGATACAGCAAGTATAACAACAATAACAATAATATATAATAATAAGGGTTCCTGAGGGGTAGGATGGTCAAGGGAGGTGATAAAGGGAAGCTGATTATCAAAGAGTTCAAGAAGAAAGAAAATGTTTTTAAAATCATGGTGGCAGCAATTGTACAATTATGCTTGATCTAATTGAATTATGGATTGTTATAATATCTGTAGGCACTCCAAATAAAATGGCAAACAATATGCTCCCATGAGTATTTGACTTGAAGTTAAACCAGGTAGTTCACTTAAAACTTTTGCAAATCTCCAATTGTTAGTCAGTGCATAAATCAGTTGTTAGTTGGTAATTGGTATTCAGAGAACTTTCAGAGTATAATGGGAAGTTAACAAAAGAAGATGTAGTTCCTGTCCTTGAAGATATTTTCAAATTGGGTAAATAGTACCAGGCATATTTATGTTCATTCATTAGACACAAGTGGAGAAGAGAAGAAACAATCAATAAATAATTTCTGGTAAGAAAAAGATAAAACCTGAATTTTGAAGACGAGGGAAAAATCATCGGGAAGAAAAAAACCAAATTATTTGATATAGGTAGAAATATTTAGAATATACAATTTTATGGCTGACTTAAAGGTACATGGTTGAAAGAAGGAAAAATAAGAAAACAAGGAAAATGGAATATGCTTAGATGAAATGACTGAGTATTGATTTTAGTTAGACCACTCTGACAATGAAAAATGCAAATTGTATTTTTGTTGGATTGTTTGCAAAATGACTTCAATTCTTCCTTCCTGTATATACACTCTTTACAATGTGCCTTTACTGCTTCTTCCATTATGATGTAGTGTCTATTTTCCCTGCCTGTAAATCCTGACTACTTATGAAATGTAATGTTACAGAATAGAGCATGGCAATTACACATCTAGGCTTCCATATGGTTTTTTGTTTCTTCTCTCTCTGATATTTGTCTCTGACATTTGAATATTTCAAACAGGTTCTTGCAGGTCTGCTGAAAGATGTGAAGTATAGGAATTAGATTGGAAGCAGGGGATGCATCCTAACTGAAAACCTGGATATGTGACAGAACTCAACCAAAATAAATAAAGATAATTTACAGCTTATGTACTAAATACAGGTATGTGAACGGAAGCATCTAAGACCATTCTGGTACCAAATGACTGAAGATTCATGACATAAATAAATGCTTATGTAGTATTAAACAATTGCTTTAGAGAGTGATGTGATATGTATAAATGATAATTAGATGATGGATGGTATAGATATAAAGTCATATGAAGTGAATTATTTCAAGAAACTGAACGTAGAAAAGTAAACTATCATAGCAAACAAGCTACACTATCCTAAGATATTTGCTGAAAGTGCCACTTCAATTTTGGTTTCACACTTTCAATAATCAAGTCATAAATGAATATGACTGATGGCCCACCCAAGATGAACAATTACATAAAATCCTTTCCGTATAACCAGAGAATTCAAAAAACTTTAACAGAAACAAACTCACTGCAATAGAGTTGATTCTAACTCATAGCAACCCTCTGTTAGAGAGTATAACTGCCCCTGTGCATTTCTAAGACTGTAACTGCTTACGGGTGGAGAAGAACCTAGTCTTTCTCCGGTGGAGCAGCTGGTGGTTTCAAACTGTTGATCTTGCATTAGTAGCCCAATCCACACCCCATTATGACACCAGAGCTCCTTACAAACTCAGAGAAGCCCTTTAAAAAGAAGCTAGAACTAATGTGTAGCCATCTCACTATCTGTCCCCAAGCTCTGTGTATTATACAGAGCGGGCTCTCACTTTCCCATCTGGACAACCTAGGCCACTTTGGACATTTGAGTTGAAACTTGGTTGACTGAGTAACTACAGGAACCTGGCAGAACTAATACTAGATGTTTCTAAAATTTGTAGAGGTCTTTGGAAATACCCACACATAGTCTTTTAAGGCCAATGTCAGTAAATAGTTTTTTGGTGGTTTATTTTTTTTTTTAAGAAAAAAATAAGATGAATAAGAAAAAAAGAAAATACATAAGACAGTAAAAGTAGAAACTCAAAGAATTCAGATATTAGGGTTAGTCAATACAGATTGTAAAACAGCTACATTTAAGATGATTTTTAAAATAAATAAGAAACTTGAAAACAACTGCAAAAACTGAGTGTTTTCAGAAGTTGTATATGAGATTTAAAATGAATCCCTAAAAATGGGTGATAAATAACAAAAATGGAAAAAAACAAGAATCACAGTGAATACATTTGGCTAAACATTGGAGAGTAGAATGGAGAAGAATTAACTAGAGGATAAGACTGAAAAAAATTCTTAAAGCTGTACAGATAGCTAAAAGGAAAATTGATAAGAATGTGTTACAAATGTGAACTTCATAATGAGAATGTCATAAAAGTACATAATAAAACTCTTTAATATACATTAAACTGCAAGGTCAGGAGTGATAAGAAAGATGTAAACATCTTACTTCTGAAGATGCTTGCATAAATATGTCTATTATTATATTTCTATGGCTTTATGCCGTGTATCCATTGCTATATATGCATTATATACATATACCTAAACTATACTATATATCCATTAGTATTGATTGCAAATGGAAAAACAAGAGAAAAACCATCTCCAATTTAACAACACAATGAATCACAACGGTAGTGAAAATCAAAGAGGGTAAGAGAGGAGAAGAGAGTAAGAGAGGAGAAGAGCAGGAACAAAAGAAGAGAAAGAACAGAGAAGGTAATAGCCCCAGCAGAGGAGAAGCAAAGGAAGATCTCCTCAGCAATTATCAGAAAGTTGGACCGGGAAATGGGAGCTAATAAAAGTAAGTATAAAGATGCAGAAAATGTCCTCCAATTGATTGCTCAACTGTTTTTAATATATCCAAACTATTAAATTGTTTGGTATATGAATTATGTGTCAATAAAAACGGTTTTAGAAAAAAGCATGAGATGGGTGTGACTAGTAAACAGACCAGAATGAGACTGTAGTTTTAGAAACAAATATATATAATTATTTATGTTAAATAGGGAAGAAAGGGAGGGTTCATGCTTCAATTAAAAATAAGCAATAATAACTTGGAGGAAATAAATTCAATATATGCTTATTTATGAGATATAGCAGGAATAGACGATAACAAAAACCTGATGGAAAAAGAATACAAAAATATAGCATCCAAATATTAAGCCACATATTTTGTTGATAATATTTTTAAAGTATTAATTAAAGAGCCTTGTGGGTGCTCTGAACTACATATGGGTTGTCAGCCACAAACTATATGGTGATTCTCTCTCACTAGCTGCTCCATGGGGAAAGATGAGTCTTTATGTCCCTATGAAGATTTACAGTCTCCAAAACCCTTATAGAGTATCTGAGCGTTTGTACTGACCAAATGGAAGTGGTGCTGTTTGTGTTTTTTTGTATGCTCATAGCCTAATGGTTAAGAATGTAGTTGCTAAATGAAGTATTAAGAATTCAAAGCCATTCATTGGCTTCCGGGGAAAATAGCCTGGCTATATTCTTTTATAAAGATTACAGCAGAGAAGAAAATCAAATAAAGCTCTGGAACTGTTCTATATGAAGACAACATAATATTTATACTGAACAGTTAAGTATTATGCCCTAACAATCATTACCACAAATAAATATTTTATAATTATAAATAGTAACCAGCTGAATATAACTTTTGAAATACTTGAGACCTAAAACAGTAAATATCAAAATATAAGGTACACCTTAATAGTGAAAGAAGTGACACACATATCACAAACTATAAAGGGGACTTTAGCACATTGCTTTGGATAGTGTATAGAAAAATAAGCCAAAAAATGAGTAACATAACATCAATTATGACCAGCAGGATTAACAAATACAATTTAATGGACAATGTATCCAACTCCTGCTATACATATTCCTTTTTTTCAAAGGCTTAGCAGTTATAGGAATTGACCATACGCTCATGCATAAAAAATAAAAACACTAGCTTTATGTTGATACTAATTCCTGAAGACTTTGTTTCATAATTTCAAAGCAGGACATTTTTCTACAAGATTTTCAATGACAGATATTTTGGAAGTAGTTTCCTAACCCTTTCTTCCGTGTGTCTCTGGGTGGATTTAACCTCCAACCAGTTTGTTATAATAGCTCAGCTCCTTAAACATTTGTTCCACAGAGAGTGTGATAGTTCTATAATCATTTGTTAATTTGAGGATTAAGAGTGTAGGGGTGGAGTGTAGCCTGTCAATCAGATGAGGCCTCTGTGTGGGCGTGGCTTCTCATGAGAATTCTGAGAACTCCTGTATTTTCCTTCTTAGAGGCAGGAGACAACTACTCTACTCTACTCACTCCCTTGGAGATGCTCTCCTGACAAAACACAAGGCTGACTCCCTGTGAGACACCACTGAGGAGAAGCCACATGGACCCACCCTGATGCAGCCAGAACCATGGACCTGGAGAAGCTACGTGTAGACCCCTGCCAGTGCTTAAATGCTTACACCACCACTGGATCCAAAGACTTTCTACCCACTGGCCTGTGATCGTCCTTCAGTCGGGGTCATTGCATGAGTCTGAAGAAGACTTTATAGATTGGTATCAGATATATAGGCTAATACCACACTTATGTGCTTGGACTAGACTGGGTTGGGATGCTTTCTTAATGTACAATTACCCTTTATATAAAACTCTGTCTTATACACATATGAGTTTCTATGAATTTGTTTCTCTAGTCTACCTGGACTAACACAGAAAGACTGCATACTGATCCATAAATAAGTTTACTTAGGGAAAAGAACCAATGTTTCTACTTAATTTATGTTTATTTGAGCACAGAAAGATTCAAATAAAAAGTTCTTCCTGAAATGTTAAAGACAGCAAGGTTTAATATTGCTCTTTGTGTAACTGTGATATTCATTAAATCTGTTGTATCTCTCTTATTGTGATTTATTTTAATTATCCCTTTCTATTCAAGTGCTATTTGCATATCTGTCACAGACTGTAGAATCATTCTGAGGCAGAAATATGAAGGCAGCTGAAAGTAATCATTAATAATTACAGATGCAATCACCAAAAGTACCAAACTTGGGCTTGAATCCTGGCCTGACTGTTCTCCAATATCCATCATATGAACATGCATCTTTTATCTCATTGAGTGTACTTTAAGAAATTGCTAAAATTTGGATTACTATGCCTCTCTCTATGTTTCTCTCTTGATTTTTTTGTTAAGGGTTAGTTTAAAAATACACCTTCCTCTTCCTTGCACACAATTCCAGCTTTTACATCCTATACATCTCAAGTAAATTTCATTCATTTTAAACTGAAAAAGTAATAACATTTATTGAATTATACATCCTATACCAATTTGAAACTAGAGAAAAGGAAACAATATTTTCAAACAAAATTTCAAAAACTAGACTTTGCATCCCAAAGGAATAACATTATCTGACACTTCTGCAATGGCAAAAGTTTCCATTAACTGAGTCTTTAAAAGAAATCTACTAAAGACATTCTAGTCGTTGCATGATGGTATGATTCTAGGTTGTCAAGGTAACATAAGTGACCTTGCAAAATTTAAAATCTCTATGATCATCAGTTACATGATGGCTTTTTCTCCCTTTATTTTTCCCCTCTACTTTCCATTTCTCAGATTTCAGTGAGAACTGACAGGTTTTAATTTCTATCGCTTTCTATTCATTCAAAAATTTAATACCACTTTCAACTGCCATTTGCTTTATGTTATTTTTTTCCAGATGAGCTAACTGAAAGACCTGAGAAGAAGCATTAATGGTTTATCATTAAAAATAAATCTCCAAACTGTTTCCTATGAATGGACTCAGTGGCATATCTAGCTTCCTTCAGTTTACATAAAAATCCTTAGTAGGGTTTTATTTTCCTTATATTTAACATCATTTTCATCTGCTACCCCCGATCAGTTACACGACAACTGCCCCTGTAGGATTTCCAATACCCTAAACCTTTAGTTGAGCAGAAAGTCATATCTTTATTGCTAGTTGTTTCAAGCAGCAAACCTTGCAGTTAGTAACCCAACTCATAGCCCACTGTGCCAGCAGGGCTCCATCAGCAGAGACTAGTCCCTTGAAAAGATAGCATGTCTGCTAAAGTAGCATGTCAGCGAGAAGGAGACAGCCCTTCAATGAGATGTCTTGATACAGTGGCTTCAACAATGTACTCAAACATAACAACAGTTGTAAGATGGTGCAGGACGGGCCAGTGCTTTGTTCTGTTGTGCACAGAGTCCGCGTAAGGCAGAACCGATGCAACACCACGGAACAGCAGCCTGTTCAGTTGGCTTCATCATGGACATGACATTCAACCATGGAAAATATGTTAACTGAACAGGCTGTTGTTTGGTGGTGTTGACATATGGCATAGGGGGTTATACATTGGGCTATTAACCACAAGAACGTGAATACAAAATTTGATATAGAAACATAAAGTTATTTAGAAGAAAAATAGTAATAATAAAAAAGTAGAAAATTCTGATATGCTGTCAAATGCCACAAAATTACAAAAGCCAAAGCATACTTAAGATAAAACACTTGTGTCCATCAAAAGGCTTCATCAAGAGTGTAATAAGATGGCCCGCAGACTGGGAAAAGACATTTAATAATGACATATCAGATAAAGGGCTTATTACTAAAATCTACAGAATCCTCCAAGCCTACAACATGAAAAAAAATTAATAGCCCACTGAGGAGGTGTGCTAATCTGGGTACTTTCGAGATACAAATCCACAGAAACTCACCAGGCCCTCGTGGGCCCCCTGGACCACCCATGATGCTACCACCAATGACTCGGGCCCCAGGGCAGCCCTGGGCTCCATGGCAGCCCCCAGGCCTCCCCTGGAAGAGCCAGCAGCCTCCAGAGAGCTGGGCCTGGGCCTGGGCCTCACAGAGAAGGAAGAGGGGGTGGTTGCAGCCGCCAGGCTGGAGGAGGCCAGTGCTGCTGTGGCTGTGGCTCAGGGGGCACCCCAACTGGCCCTGTAGTCATTGGACCCAGCCTGCCACTGGCCCTGGCCATGCCATTGCCTGAGCCCGAGCCCCTGCCGCTGCTGCTAGAGGTAGTCCGTGACCTGTTGCCTACCCTACGCATTTCTGAGCTCCTGTCCCTGCATCCAAGGCCCCGGCCCCCTCGCCATGAACCGCCCCCTGGCCTTGAGGTCGCTGAGCCCCTGGGTGAGGACAAGAAGAAAGGGAAGTCAGAGAAGCTGCAGCGCTGCATCCACACTGCGGATGGGAGCAGCAGGGAGGACCCCAGACTGCTGGAGTGGGATGCCAATTACTTCTGGATTTTCTGTTGGGACCTGGGCAACGAGGTGAAAGATGACATCTTGGCACGTGCCTTCAGCCGGTTCCCATACTTCCTTAAGGCCAAGGCCATCTGGGACAAGCACACAGGCAACACTAAAGGCTACAGCTTCATCAGCTTCAAGGATCCCAGTGACTACGTGCGCACCATGCGCGAGATGAATGGGAAGTTATTTGGACTCCCGCCCCATCAAGTTGTGGAAGAGCATGTGGAAGGACCAGTACCTGGACGTGGTGCGGCAGAAGCAGGAGAAGAAGAAGTTGGGCCTGAGATAGGGTCCATGACTAGGCCCCCACTCCCACCTGGCTGGGCGCTGGCTCTCCCACACACCTATCTTTTTGGGAACCACCCCCCACCCAACTGTATCCACTCACCTGCTCCCCACCCAGTTTCAATAAATGTATGTTCATTTAAAAAAAATAAATAAATAAATAAATAAGAGAATTTTATTAAAAGGGTAAGTGCGCGCATCAAGAAAACATCCCAACCCAATGCTACCCAAGCCCACCAGTTCAACATTAACCCATTAGCCCTTATGTCCAACACCAATACACAAAATCCTCCTCCATCTCACAAAACAGACGCAATGATGCCAACTGCAGGAGGAAAGCCGAGTCAGTGAAAGTTTAAGCATCTCAACGCTGGCAGGGGTCTCCACA
>NW_022111379.1:23666020-23667438 GCF_000313985.2 Echinops telfairi
GAGAGCACTAGACTGCTCATCCCTGACTGTAGGGAGAGAAATAGGGACCTTTAGGATGAGTGTCTTTCGGACACGAAGGCCGAGGTCTAAAAGGATGTAAGTGCTGTTGGGTAAGCGGGTTTGGGATTTGGAACCCTGACTGAAACAGGGATCCGGTAGAGGGATTGCAACAGGTCTGGCTAGTTATATAACAGAGATATTCATCTACTCTGGGCAGGGTACCAGTTAGACTTGGAACTATTTGCCTGGTTTTTCTCCTTGTGATTTTTACTTAACATTTAAAAAAATTAATTAATGATTTTTCTTTTGGTGTCTGTCTGTATAAGATAGGGAGGACAAGCAAGTCCATGGAGAGAGTGACAGGTCTGATGGTTCCTGGGGGACATGGCAGGACAGTGGGTGGGGGGAGCTGAGTGGTGAGCCAACAAGGACAGGGGTGGGGGAATAGCAAGGGTTAAATAATGGACAGTGAGGAGTGTGTAGAGTTCCTGGAAATGTTTGATCAATTGAAATGTGTCTGAGAGGAATTAATGAGAGGTGAATGATGGGTAAGCATGATAGTAGAGCAGGAGGAAAGAAAAAGAGGAAAGAAGAATATTTATATGTGTAGGTATAAATATAGATATGTACATATGTAAATATATAATTATATACTTTAGGTGCATTTGCATATACATGTACATATATGTAAATCCAACAAGGAAGCAGTTGGACTTTGGGCTTCTACTAAAATCTCACCTAAGTACAAGAATGGTTTGTTCTCATAATGTCGCACCATATGATACTCACTTTCCCAATCATCACTGAAGACAAAATGGATGCCTAAGCAATGGTGAAGAAAGCTGATGGTGCTTAGCTCTTAAAAGACATAGCATCTGTGATGTTAAAGGTGAAGTTAAACAAGCAGCCATGTATCATGGAAGCAACAAAGTCCACATGGAAGAAGCACGCTAGCCTGTGCAATCATGAGGTGTTGACAAAAACAAGCAATGAAATTAATGTGAAGGAGTGTGGACAAAGTGGAGCCCCAAAACCCACCTGCAAGACAATTGTACAGGCCCTTACAGAGGGGCAGCGTTGGGGGGGATGAGGAATTTAGGCTGCAGTATAGCACTGAGGAACACATAACTATTCTCTGTTCTTTAATATTTCATCCCCTTATTATTAAGGCTTATGTTTCACCTAAATACTGTCAGACCTAAGTATGTCCATGTGTAAAATTAATATCATTCAATGCATGAATGCCAGGATAGATGACCCTTCAGAAACAGCAATGGGAGTAATGATTCCCTGAGGGTATAGGAAGACAGAGGGGAGAAGGTGGGGAAGGGAGATCTGATAGCAATGATGACTGCATAACCCCACTTGGGAGCAAATAACAGAATTGTAGATGAACAGATAATATTGTATGAGGATAT
>NW_022111379.1:23668334-23670609 GCF_000313985.2 Echinops telfairi
GCTGGGCAATCTCGTGGAGAGGCCAGTGTAAGAGACCCAAGTTCTTTGGAAGGGATCCCAGATAAACTGTGGCTGCAAAATAAGGAGAAAGCAGAACTATACAACTAACTTTCTCCTGGATGTAAGATTCTCAAAAAGTTTATGTCCAATAATAAATCAATGTTCCTTTATGCTGATGAACTTGGGCTGATTCATTATGCAATACATAACACACAAACAATATATTCCTGACAAGAAGAAACTTTTATCTTTCTACTTTCCTCCAATTTTATGTCTGATCATTAGAAAGTCTTCCACAGACATGCTTCTGGTTCCAAATATTTTGCATTTTATCTTTCCTCCATTTCCCACTTATTTCTAGACTTGAATGCTATCAGACACATACCTGCTATCTGACTAATACCTTTTTATGATAAGGTTATTCTTGGAAGCCATTGCTACAATGCAATTGTTAGCAATAAGACAGCTATGCACCCAAGTGAACACAAACTATGTAAGTATACCTTCACACCTAATTTGAAGGTGTTCCTAACTTAATTACTCCTTAGCAAAATCTGTAGCACACCAATTTTTACTCCAATGTCAACCTATATGAAACAAGGGAAGACTTTTGGGGAAGAAATACAAGTGGAAAAAGACAATTGTTTTTATTGATTGAATTGTCTCACTTTTTAAAAAGGTTATCCAAAAAGTGACTTGGTGGAAGCAAGACTTCCTGAAGCTTAAATTTCATTAGCATCACTGTAAATCTGCTCTGGCCTTCAGAAATCTGATAAGGCATATTGCTTTCATTGGTCAGCATTAAATCCAAGGGTGGTGTTCTATTCGTTGTTCAAATTTTTATACCTACTGAAGATTATACGGAGCTATTTTCATAATGTTGTCACAATGAAAAAATCAGACTTCACTAGCATGTGAAATGAATATTTAAATGTATCTTAAATATGTTTCAATGAGTTTTGATTCTTACAAAAATAACCATCACAGAACTGAGCATGCCGATTATTTTTTAAGACTCATTTGCTTTTAATTGTTTTCTGCTGAATGATGACACTGGGAACGAGGAAATGCCATCTGCCCGTTCATATTCCCAAGAAATGATAAAGAGTAACCAATAACCCTATTTTCATAATGCTGACCTCAGCATTGAATTGTGTGTGATTCCAGCTTTTCA
Source organism: Echinops telfairi (assembly GCF_000313985.2). Classification (NCBI taxonomy): domain Eukaryota; kingdom Metazoa; phylum Chordata; class Mammalia; order Afrosoricida; family Tenrecidae; genus Echinops; species Echinops telfairi. Next base: position 23,669,509 of record NW_022111379.1, read on the forward strand.
TGGGGAGTAAAGGACTGTTTCTGATAAAGAAGAAATCACATTATCTTTGTCTCTTCCTCTGTTTGACAGTGCAAATATCATGATGAAATATCGAATGAACACAGCAAATATGAGCACTTCCAAACGACTGCCATGAAGTTGGTTCCAACGACCAAAGATGCTGTATTTGTTTTCTGAGGCTGACTATAGTTATGGGAGGATTTTGTCTTCATGGCAAAACCAGCCCCCCCGTCTGCCACAAATCAGGCCTTTTTGGTCACACACTGTTACACAATCTTTTCAGAGCCTCTAAATAGCTTGATTAACCCTCTGGCCTGATGGAAAGAACTCCAAATGCACTTTCCCTCTCACATTTTCCTGCTTAGTGCATGGGAATCAGCAGTCCAGTGCTTACCAGAGTGCATTACCTGGGCTCCGTTCATATTACAAATGTATTAAAATATAAAGATTAAAACACAACAGCTCCACGGGTTGGCTTCCAATGTGCCATGTAAAAGTTTGGCTGTTTTTAATTTCTGTTTTTTGATATGTAAAAAGCTTGACTCCAGTCCCATGGTGGTGATTGTATAATTCTCCCTTGATATGTTTGAATGATTGAACTTTTCAATTCTATGGAATAAAATAAAGAGAGGAAAAAAATAAGATAAATTATGAACCAACAAGAAATCAACAAGACTTCTTAGATCAAGCAGAGAATTCAGGTCAAAGGATGAATGGCTGATCTGAAAATTGGAGCGAGAGATGTATGCAAAGGGTCACAACATACTAGGAGAAGCAATTCTTAGAGCCAGAAATAGGAAGGAGCATTTAAATAGTGATTAGCGAATTGCTGGAGGTTGAGGAAAAGTATCCTAGGAGCGTTTTGTTCCATGTGGCCTGTCCTCAGGGGACACTCTTTTTCTGCAGGCTTGTCTAAGCTAGAGGAAGAATAATATGTGTAACCATCTCCCTCTGAAACCCTCCTGTTTTGCATAAGAAGAGAAGCAAAGAAAGTGCAGATAATCTGTACCCATAATAAGTAAACTACCAAATTTGTATACTACCAAAATTGCTTGTAGATATACATAGGGAACGGATTTTTTAATGCTATGTATATAAAAA
>NW_022111379.1:23676816-23677704 GCF_000313985.2 Echinops telfairi
CACAGATATATTACTTTTTCTAAATAAGCAGATCATTTGGCAGGACTTACTATATGAATATGTGATAGAGTTAATGGTTTGCTCTAAATTATAATACTAGTTTCATTTTTTTTCCTTTTGTGATTTACTAATGTCATGCAACATAATGTCCTCTGGGTGCATGCATGTTAATAGGTGTTTGGGATCGTAGTGTTAATTTTTTAAAATGTGATATAGCATCCCTTGTGTGTTTGTACCAGATTTTATTTGTCCACTCTTCCATGGATGGACGTTTAGGTGGTTTCCATCTTACTGATATTGTGAAGAGTGCTGTAATAAAACCGCTATTCATATATCTTTCTAGGATTCATAACACATGCAGGGATTGCAATGTCATATGGCTCTCTATTCCTAACCATTTGAGAAGCACTGCACTAGTTAGCACTGTGATGGCACCATTTTCAAGTCCCATCAGCAATGGTATGAGTGTGCCAGTCTTTCCTCAGCCTCACTAATGTGTTTTCAATTTTTAAATAATTTTGCTACTAATGCATTGATAATATTTCATTATGTTTTTTATTTGTATTTCTTTAATGGCAAATGATGACATTTAGTCATCACATGCTTGTTGGTTGCCTGAATGTCTGGTGAAATATCTATTCGCTTCTGCCCATTTTTAAATTGTATCATTTGTTTATTTCTTGTTGATATGTCAGTGTTTTCTATAAAATTTAGGGATTAGTAAATGTCTAAGTTTTAGGAGGCCTCAGTCATCAAGATTTTCTTCTGCCATTTGTATTTTCAGTTATGTTTGATATTTTATTTATGCCATGCATTATGAAGAACAATAAATTTGTCTTTGTTTAAATTGCTTATCGTTATGTCTATGTTTGACATTTAGTTTTTGAT
>NW_022111379.1:23679122-23680618 GCF_000313985.2 Echinops telfairi
TTTCCCTCCTCCAGTCTTATATTTTATTATGTACACTCTTTGAATCACATAGACTTATTATTTCCAATCTCTGATTCACACAGACTGTTGTGCATCTTCCTCACTTAGCTGGCTGCTTGTTAAGACACCAATGCTATTCTTTCTGACAGGCAAGCACCACCTGATTTCTTCAACACAATTTGCTATTGTCAAGCTTTTGAGTGCTGTCTTCATTAAATGCTGCTTGCTGAACTTCAATGTAACTGTACTGGGCCAGGCCAGCTGAAAATTGGTTCTTCTGGCTCACCTCTGACTGCTTTTGCTCAGTATATTCTCCTATTTGGTATTCAATCCACTTCTCTGAAGCTCTGGTTCCCAGAATTATCATGTTTCTGTTCATTTAGTCTCTCATGTATTTGTTGTAAATGATTTGTGTGTTCCTAGTCTGCCATCTTCTAGCCTTTTGGTTTTATATGGTTGCAATATCTCTAAATTCATGTTTATTTCTGATTGAGTCTTTTAGAATTAAGTTTTAATAGCTTTAATTTAATTTGAGGGCAACCATCACTACTACTATCAATTAGTATCTACTATTACTTTGAACTCAAGAATTTTCAAAATTGGGTATCCAATAAATATTTATTAAATAAATGTCTGAGTGATAAAAACTTAATCCCAAGAAGTATTTAGTAATTCTTATTCTCTATAACAATTTTGATAAAAGCAAGCATTGAGCCAAGATCACCTATATTTGTGGATCATATAATTACAATAGTGAAAAATGTAAATACACAGAAAACAGCCAAAAATTAAAATGAAATTCACAAGAAATATGTGACCACTAGACTCACAATTTTGTGTAAACTATAATTCGGAATGAAGAAATATCTACTTAATAGGAAACATAATAATAAATAATATCTTTTCAACAACTTTAAAGTAATACGGTTTGTAGTATTTAAACTGAAGGTCACAGAGATAAAAAGTGAGGAATAAAAAGTAGCTTAATAGAGACTTTGGGTCTCTGTTCCAACCCCCCTCATTCTCAACAATATGTTATGTTTGTTTGTTTGTTTGGGGCCTTCTGGTGCCTGTTACCTGATTCCATCAACACCTGATGATGTCAGGGGCTGGTGTGCTTCTTACATGTAGTCCTGTTGCTTCTCTGCTAGGTGGCCTCTGGTTTAACTTCAAGCCTTTAAGACCCCATATGCTATATCTTTTGATAGCCAATAGGACATCCCCTCACAGAATGGTCACAAGACAAGGACGAGTCAACCAGGGTGCAGCACAGCACCGATGAAACATATAACTTTCCTCTAGTTCTTTAATACTTCCTCCCCCACCACTATCATGATCTCAATTCTACCTTACAGCTTACCAGCTATACCAAAGATTGTATACTGGTACAGATAAGATCTGGAAACATAGGGAATCCAGGACAGATAAAACCCTCAGAGCCAATAATGAGAGTAGTGATACCAGGAGGGGAAGGGAAAGGTGGAAGGGAGAAAGGG
>NW_022111379.1:23682110-23683418 GCF_000313985.2 Echinops telfairi
TGATAAATTGGTGCAATGGCCACCCATTCTCTGAATACACCTTTCTCATCACTGTGGAGCCTCTGGTGGCGGGGGCTTGAGGGTGGTAATTGGGATGGGTGGGTTTACTGCCCACTTCTTAACTGCAGGGGCCCACTATCACCTGGCCTCCTTCCAGGCCTCCTTGAAACGGTGTGTCTCATCTCTTGGCATTCTCATTGTAGGGACCCAGAGACTAGCCCTGGAAGTGGGAAGCTCCTGGGCTTGCAAGCTGATGAGGCCCGGCCATCTGGGTTGTTCAGACTGTGGAGTTGCTAAAGGGACCTTTCTGGGAAGAGATTGTCAATCTTTCCATTTGAATCTGTTGTTCAGCTGCCTCTGCTTTCTGCTAACTAGCTGCCCACATGCCTTACACTTGCTATGGGTTCAGCGCAACTCTTCTTCCTGACTCGGTTAATAAGTTAATCAGGTTAATAAGCCACAGTGTGGCTTATGGCCTTCTCACAAACCTCACCTCCTCCTCCTCGTCCTCCTCCTCTCATCTCAGTTTCTTGTTAATAGGCAAAATAGTTCTACCATTTTCTATTGTCATAAATATGAATCATTGGCTCACACGAAAGTCCTTAAGCGAGGAGGTATATCCATTTTTCAGTTTATCTCTGGGCATGTCATCGGTACTACTATTGTGATTTCCATTTCAATCCACTTTTCCCAAGACCAGCTGATTCCCTCCATGCCCATAAACACAGGTTAGAGTATACTTCTTAGCACAGCGTCAGTCAACACACACAATAAACTGCTCTGGTACATTATTATGGTCAAATAGAATGTCTGGATGGAGTTCCAAATCCATGATTATTTCATTATTGCTATTTAGACATTTGTAAGCCAAGATCACAGGGAGGGTAATGTAATCACATGTTTAAGAGTTCCTGCTGGAGGGCTGCTGTTGAAAGGGCTCAACATTTCCTGAAATAGAATTAACAGCAATCTGCAATTTCCTAAATGCGATTTACTTTTTTCTCTGCATTACATTGCTATCTACTTTCATTAAAATAAAAACAAACTGTTTATTTTAAAATAATATTGGTACAAAATATTTCATTTAGCCATAACATATACTTCTGGTTAGTTTCATATTAAGCATCTTCTCCATCGGCCTTATTTTTAACAATTTCTATATTAATACAGCAAATGTTTGTTGAGAGCTTTTGTTGTATTTATAAAACATCATCATAGGCATTAAGAAGAAAACAATACTTATAATGAATAGTCCAAAAATTAAATACTGATGAAGTAGTTTCATTAGGCATTATGATTCTTTTTTTT
>NW_022111379.1:23684880-23686415 GCF_000313985.2 Echinops telfairi
GGGAAAAATGAGGAGTTGATACCAAGGGCTCAAGTAGAAAGCAAATGTTTTGAGAAAGATGATGGCAACATATGTACAAATGTGCTTGACACAATGGATGCATGGATGCATTGTGATGAGTTGTATGAGCCCCTAATAAAATGATTTTTAAAAAAAGTTAATGCTTTCTATAGGGAAAGTGTTGATATCACACTTTTCTAATTATTCTTTACTGTCTAATTAAGGGATTTTTACCAAGATAATTTTATAATCTATTTAAAATTATTGATATGCTCAAATATATTAATAATGAATTGATTGGTCTAAAAAGCTATTTAAAATTTTCAAAATAAACAATAACATCTTAAATCCTCATCACTAGAAGAATGGATATATAAATTATGGTTTGCATTACAATTAACTAAAAAATGTAACTTACAGATTACACCATCATAGATAAGTTTCATGAATATGAGTATCATTTCATAAATATATTTTAATTAAAAGAAGTCAGACACTTTTATTGTTCTACTAATACACATGCAAAAGCAAATATACTTACAGTATAATTGTATAATGGGTCGTGGTCTAGATTGTGAATATTACTGAAAGGTAGGTCATAACCACTAGGGGAAAAGAGAGAATTCAGGATGTTATAGCAATCTTTATCTGGATCCAGTCCTGGTTATAAGGACAAGCCACACCAGACCTTTTTCTATATATATGTTATACTTCACTGCAAAATTGCTAAGCCTTTTATTGTGTGATGAAATATATAATTTTTCTTAAAAAATAGAAAACACAGTTTAGCAATGTAAAAACTCGATTAAAAGTATAAAATGCTTTTAAATTATTTAAATTTTGACACATCATCTCACAAGCCATTCTGGATTGTACCAACATTTAAGAAGAATAACTATACAAACCATGTCGATTTGAACATCAAGTTCAGTTTTCACACTTCCTGGGCTCCTAATGAGGTAAGCAATGTGAGACCACCAGCTGCTCCCAGGGAACAAGTCCAGGCTTTCTACTCCTGTGACGAGTTATCATCTCAGCAAACCAGAAGGGCTGTTGCATGCTGACCTACAGGGTCTCTATGAGTCAGCATTAACTTAATGGCAGGGAGTTTGTGTTTTTCTTTTGTTTGTTTATTGTCAAGTTTCTATGGCCCTAAAATCTAGATGTGAGGGGCTCCTGATAAATCATAAAAGAGAAGAATTCAGTAAGGTTTGTATGCAAAAACTATTGAGCATTAGTTTTGGTATGATGGGGAATCACAGCCCATTGTTTGTACAAAAATTTACATGATTCTCTGCCCTATAACCTGAAATTAGGAAGTTTAAGACCTAAATTAATACTATCTGCTCATGTTGATTATCAAGTGATGCTGTAACAGAAATACCATAAGAGGATAGCTTTAACAAACAAATTTATTCTGCAACAGATTAGTAGGCTAGAAGGCTAAATTCAGAATGCCAACTCTAGAAGAGGATTCTTTCCCTGTTGGCCTTAGGGATAGATCCTTATCCTTTTAATACCTCTGGGCCCAGTGT
>NW_022111379.1:23687288-23691050 GCF_000313985.2 Echinops telfairi
TCCAAGAAATGAAAGGGTGACCAGAAGCTGAAAGCATCAAGCGAGGGCCTTCTCTGAACGCAGTGGTTCTCACCCTTCTTAGAGCTGCGACCCTTTAGTACAGCTCCTCCTGTTGTGGTGATCCTGTAGGTAGGTATATCTGCATGTGAGCGGACCCTCCTGGAGACGGACAGAGGAGCAGAAATATGGTCTTAGGCGACCCCTGTGAAAGGATCATTTGACCACACCCCCAAAAGGGTCCAGATCCCCAGGTTGAGAACCGCTGCCCTAGCGCCAACAGAGTGAGCACTCATGGTCCTAGCACAATCCTGAATTTGGACTTCCAGCCTCCAGAGCCTGGAAACATCAAAAAGCTGTTCTCTGAAGCAGCACCTTCTGCAATACTTTGTTAGAGAAACCAAGATATCTAAGTCACCGTGAACTCTTGCACAAGGTCATTAAACTAGAATTTTAAAGTCTACTTTTCTTTTAATTTTACTCTTTATAATGTTACTAGTTGACATGGATTGTTATTGAAATTTAATTAAATTTCAGGAGAAATTATTCATATCCAAGCAACGGTATGAGACTCATATGAAAACAATAGTCCTTAAATGCTAGCAGCCTATAAGTCAATTGTTAATATTCAAAATACAGTGATATTTGCTTGTCTTCATGCTCAGATAGTTCAGATACTAACTTAATGGTTCTGACATTTTTGAGGGCATTAAGTTACAAAAGAAATTAAGCAAAACCCAATCAAAAAAATAAAGAACAAAGCACCTGCCAGTAAAGTTTAATGTAAAGCCAATGCTGCTGTGGGGAAGTGAAATTTCTTCATATGACTCTTCTATCTATCTCTTTGTAACTTCTGGAAAATTATTAGGTGAGATTATGAAAACAGAGAGTGTGTAAAACTAAAAGAGGGGATTGACTGGTTTTAGTTGCCGCTCTTTTGGCTATAAGGACGAGTCATTTCAAAAACAGGATCAGAGCGAAATCCTAAGACCATCAGAAAGAAGAGGGGAACATCTAGATTTCTGTCTGAACATGAGTCCAGTGGAACGTTTGTAGGTTTCTGTCTAATGTGGCAGAGGCTGAGACCAGAGACTGAGGCAAGGAGACCATGAGACAGGACCGAGGAAGACACTGGGACTATGAGACTGTGAAGTAGTCTGGTTTATTGACCCACAGGGCCAGAGTCCAAAAGACCAAGTGGCAGAGCAGCTGATGACTGACTACTGGCTGAGGCATGGCTACTGGCTGAGAAGAGGTATTAGCGGGGACAAAAGACTGTATCTTTAATATGGTCTGGTTCTGACTATGGTGACCTGTTTACTTCCCTAAAAGAACAATAACAACAAAATCAATACCATCGAGTCGATGCTGATTCATAGTGCCCATATGAGACAGGGTAGAATAATGCCTCTGTTGGTTTCCCGAGACTATAAATTTTTATGGTAGTAGTAAACCCCAATGTCCTGGGAGGGGCTGGTGATATCAAACTGCTAACCTCACAGTTAGCAACCTAATACATATCTACTAAGCCAACAAGGCTCCTAACTTCCCTAACACACCCCCTCAATCATATGTTTTTCCTGGGCGTTCCATGAGCCTATTGCAATAGATATTGAATCCAAAAGAAAAGCATACTGACATGAGAACAATTTGATGTCAAAACAGGATAAAGGAAAGATGGAGGGTGGAGGCATGTCTGATCTTTGCCTGCTATCAATAGGTCTATTGAGGAGTTTGGATCCTCCTCGTTGTATATCCAGAGGAGGTCAACTTTGACCTCTTCACCTTTTATTCAATTCCGTACCACTGCCCTTTTTTTTCCACAAGAGGATGCTAGATTTGACCTTTAGCCAAAAGAAGTCATATTTGACCTCTTCCTTCCTTTTTATTCATTGGGCACCACTGTTCTTTTAAGTGATTCCAAGATTTTAACAGGCATCACCTGGAGAAATTGTAGCAATGCAGATTGACAAGCTCAACCTCCAGAGTTTTTAAGTTAAGTAAGTCTGGATAGCCTGACATTCTTGTATTTCTACTAAGGTGAGGGGGCTGTTGCTTCAGAGATCACACTTTGAGAACAAAAGATCAAGCATATACATAGGTATGGCAACATACCCTACAAATGCCAAATCATTTAAAATGTGCTATTTTCTAAATTATACTTGATCTGATTTTCTGTTTGTTTATTTATATACTTTTTTGTAAAGAACTTCATTGCAACAAGGCCAACACCCATTTCTTTTCATCCTATCTGTAACTGTTTTTGCTCTGACAAGTATTGATTTACATACTTATAAAGAATCAAATGGTCCATCTGTCTTTACTAGCTGCCTTTGGGGAAAGTTTCTTGATCATTGTAAACTATGACACAATTCAAATATAGAAAAAAACAATAATAGCAAGAAACCATAAATACTCATAATCATTAAAATAAGTAAGCTTGCATGCCTGAGGTTTAGACGTATATTCAAATGCCTACTTCACTGTCTTTTGTTGGAATATTTCATAGAGAACTCAAGCACAACATGTCCCAGACTGAAGCTGCAATCTTCTCCTTAGGAAAATAGTCATCTCCCAGTGTATTTCAACACCACTACCTAGAGACCTGTGCGTTCCATAATTTACAAAAGAGAGAGATTATTGTTGATCCCTCCTCTCTCGCACCACCCAAATTCAATCTGATACCAAGTGCTAAAAATATTTACCCCATGCACTTTTCTCTTGCTTCATCATCAGTACCATACCCCATGTGTCTATCCTGTATTGGGTAGGAAAAAGGGAGAGTTATTACTGAAGGGATGAGTCATTGGAAAGCGGAAGCGGGGAGGGGGGGATTTTTGTTAATTGATAGTAGAGATGCTTACATAACATGATGAATGTGACTGTTACTGGAGTTGTACGTTGCAAATAGCTAAAGTTGCAACTTTTTTCCCCTACCATATCCGTTTTATCCAATGATCCTTTTACCTAAATTTCCAAATTCACTGTGGTTGCCCACCTCCACTTTCAACCACTGTGAAATTTTCATAGAACCAATTAAAAAATATTAATCTTTTGCTAAATGTATTTTGGTGGATTTCCATGCCATAAAAATCTGCAGTATAGTTGCACCCTTCTTACTTCTCTACTTCTTTTCTATTCCAACTTCTGTCTCTTGACATGCCAATTATCTTTGAGTTATTTTTACACATTCACCTTTCTTATGAAATGTCTTTGCACATGCTATTCCCTCATCTTGGAGCATTTCGCTGTATTCTCTTCAACTAGTTTTTGCACGTTTGAAAAGATATAAATTCAATATTAAAAATTCTTTAGAGAAAATTTCTCTAGTCTTTATGTTTTCTGTGTTTCTACTTTAGGCTTAAGAAGTCCTCATGGAACAATGACTAAGTACTCAGCTAGTAACTGAATGGTTGACAAACTAATTCATATGGTGTTCTGCTCAGATAAGCATTACAACTATCAAAATTCAGTGAACAATTGCATAGGGTATAATTGAAATAGACTCAATGGCACTTAACGGCAAACATTATAGAGCAATTGTTCTTAGATTAGGGCTACAAGTAAGTGTGAGCTAAAAATTAATTCATGTTTATCTGTGGTTTATATCTGTCCTTGGTTATCTTCAGAGGCACGATTATTCTTTTATTAGAGAATATTATAAATCATCCCCATGGGACATATGGTAACTCTATTGATATCATTAATTTAGCTAGTGGTATGGAATGTAAAGCACACTTGAGAACAGGAAATTATATATGTATA
>NW_022111379.1:23691530-23693063 GCF_000313985.2 Echinops telfairi
ACTGTGTCAAGCACATTTGTTGCTATCATCTTTCTCAAAACATTTTCTTTCTACTTGAGACCTTGGTATCAGCTCCTCATCTTGTCCCCTCCCTCCCTGCCTTCCCCCACCCCTAAAAAACCCTTGATGATTTATAAATTATTATTATTTTGTCATGTCTTACACTGTCCTACATCTCCCTTCACCCACTTTTCTGTTGCCCATCCCCCAGGGAGGGGGTTATATGTAGATCCTTGTGACCAGTTCTCCCTTTCTACTCCACCTTCTCCTTCCCTTCTTGGTATCGCTACTCTCATTATTGGTCCTGAGGGGTTTATCTGTCCTGGGTTCCCTGTGTTTCCAGTTCTTATCTGTATCAATATACATCCTCTGGTCTAGCCAGATTTGTAGGAAAATTGTATGTTTCATTGGTGCTATACTGCACCCTGACTGGCTCATCTCCCTGCAACCCTTCTTTAAGGGGATGTCCAATTGTCTACAGATGGACTCCTGCCTACAGATGGACTACAGTGGAACTCCTCACTTCCCCTCCTTCACAATGATATGCTTTTTTGTTCTTTGACGTCGTCGAATACCTGTTCCCATTGACACCTCGTGATCACACAGGCTGGTGTGCTTCTTCCATGTGGGCTTTGTTGTTTCTCAGCTAGATGGCTGTTTGTTTATATCTTCAAGCCTTTAAAATAAGCAGTTATCTAAGTGATGTGTCAGCCAAGTCTACATAGAAGCCTATGTTCTCCAAGGACTGTAAGTAATAAAATCCACGCCCAGAGGATGGAATATTATTAGAGTTAATTCTGAACACCCAGTTTTGCAGAAGGCTATAGATAACAATGAAAGTTCAAAATCCACTTACAGAGTGCCCATATGGATTAAGCTTCCAGTGAATCCCCTCTGAGTAGGAACCATGAGTGGGAATGGCACTGTTATCAGATGAAGTGCTTTGTAAGGTGAATTAATGCTGATGTAGCTAAGTTAAAATGTGACACCTTGTCATTTGATCTCTCCCTGATCCAATATATATGTATTCTAGTTTTTAAATTTTTCTGCTGTCTTTTCTATAGTGTTTCTCTGTTTTATTCTGTTATTGTTACTGTTGTTTAATTTCTGTATATGAAATCCAAGACAAATAAATCTATAGAAACACAGTAATTGGATTAATAGTCCTATGGGTAGAAAATGGTGAACTGACAACAATTTTCTCTACAGAAGAGAAATAAAGACTAGTGTTTCCCAAAGTGGGTAATACCACCCCCTGGAGTCATGGTAATGATCCAGGGAAGCGATACATTATCCTGGATTATGCGCTATAGTACAAAATTTTTAATTGTCAGGGATGGAGTTGGAGAGTAATTTTTTCCCCTGAAAAGGGGGTGGGAGGCCAAAAAAGTTTGAGAATCTATGCTTTAAACATACAAATTAATTTTCTTATACCTTTTAGGTCTCATAAATGTACTTTTATAATTTTCAAACTGTTATTTGGTGAGTCTGTCTCATACTGCAATATGAATGAGAGCAGAAGCTGGGTCTGTC
>NW_022111379.1:23694981-23695974 GCF_000313985.2 Echinops telfairi
CAGGTCCAGGCCATGTTTCATTCTTTTGTGCATAGGGTCTTTTTGTGCTGAGTCCCACTGAACGGATTGCACCTAACAACAATGACAACAATAAGACCGTGGGTCTGAATTACATCACCTTGATGGAAAAATGAATCAAATTTACACTGGGTTTACTTGAAGTAAAAGTCCTAGTAGTGAGTTTTCCAAAGCAAGGACAAAATAATGATCACCTCTTCTTATAACTAGTTGGGTGGGTAAACTGTAGAAATAGTTCATTGGCTAAGAAGAGTGAATTTCAAAGAGTCAGAATAGTTAGCTCATTTTATGGCTAAGAGTTATTCATAAAATATAAGAAAATATTTGTACTGTGTGCTGTGGATTTTGGAGGATAATTAAAAATATAAAAACTCACTACTGTCCCAAGGAATCCAACTTATAGAAACCCTATAGAAGAATAGAATTACATTATAAGATTTTTAGTCTGAAAAATTTACAGGAACAAAGAATCTCATCATTTTCCCTCAAAGTGACTAGTGGTTTTGAACCATCACCTTGAAGATAACAAACCAATGCTTAACCCACTGCTCTGGGAATTGGAGGAGCCACATGGAGAACCCTGCCAACACTCAGATGCATACAAGGCCACTGGATCCGAAGATTTTTCTTCCCACTGGCCTGTAATTGTCCTACATTCAGCGTCATTGCATGTATTTCATGAGTCTGAAGAGGAATTTATAGATTGGTCTCTGACTTATGGGCTAATATTAGACTTGTGGACTTGATTGGACTGGGATGGGTTGTTTTCTCAATATTCAACTGCTCTTGTATATAAACCTCTTTCTCATACACCCATGAGTTTCTATGGATTTGTTTCTCTAGTCTACCCACACTAACATAATGCTTTTTGTCCCTTTGGCAAAGATAAACTGTCTCTAGATGAATGGATTTATTTCAGGGTTTTCTATGCTGTTCCATTGGTCTATGTACCTATCATTATAACTGCTGTGTTTT
>NW_022111379.1:23698176-23699979 GCF_000313985.2 Echinops telfairi
ATTGAATATGGTCATGAGTCATTGTTATTGTAGAAAGAAGACCAAGCTGTTCTGAAAGGTTAGCCAAAAAGAAGGCCCCAGAAATGGATTTTATAACTGAAATATTTTAACAAGCTAATGAAGCAATAGAAGCACTCATCCTTATCTGCCAAGAAATTTGGAAGACCTGTCGATTGACTAGAAGAGATCCATATTGTGCCCATTCCAAAAAAAGATGACCAAAAAGAATGTGGAAATTATTGAACAATATCATTAATAAACCTCTTTCTTATACACATATGCATGTTTATGAATATGTTTCTCTAGTCTACCTGGACTAACACAGTTCTCCTGGTACTTTGTTCATTCCTGGTACTTTCATTCATCAATTCCACTGTGGTCTTCCACCTTCATTGTGCAGGTTTCACATGCATATGAGGGGACTGGGTCAGGCACACCTGAATTCTCCAAGTAAAATACTTGCTCTTGAACACTTTAAAGTGTTTTGCATCATATTTTCTCCATGTTATAGACCATTTATTATTGTTTTCTCTATCTTTTCATGAGCATTGATTGCAGATCTAAGTAAAATGAAAGCCTTGACTATATCAATCTTTTCTCTGTTTAATGTGATGTCCCTAAGGAACAAGGTATGGAGATTTATTTACAATGATTTGTATTTTATATTGGAGGCTGTGTTCTTTGATCTTCTTACGTGTTTAAATGTTCTTTGCTTCCTTTAAGCACAGGCGAGTCATCTGCATGTCACAATTGTTGAAGAGTCTTCTTTAAATCTTGATGCCCTGTTCTTTTTCACATAGTGCAGCTTTTTGTATTATTTTCTCAGCAAACAGATGGAATGAGATTAGTGAAAGGATATTATCCTGATGTACACTAGTCTTGGTTTTAAAGCACACAGTACCCCTTTGCTCTTCTGCCAGCTTGTCATACTGTGGTGATTTACATGTTGCTGTGATTCTGGAAGCTATCTTACTGGTATTTCAAATACCAGCAAGATCATCCATGGCAAACAGATTTCAGCGGAGCACTTATCTAAGAACAGACTAGAAAGAAGAAACAAGTAGACCCCTTCTGGTGGATTAACTACTAAAACTTTATGAATAGCAATGGTATGTTGTCATATATCCTTATTTGACCAGAAACTTTTTCTTTGCTATTTTGATAGTGACAAAGATCAGGAAATTTCAAAAATTTACAATTTTCAAAATGAGCTTCCTTTTGGCTTTCCATTAAAAGGTTTCTAGAAACTTTGTTTATAATATACTATTGGATCTACAGTAAAATCACTTCAGAATTTTCGTCTCAAAGTGTCTTGAAGTGCTACTAATTTTATATGAAGTTCCTGCTTCCATCAGGAAGTTTTGTGTGAGTGAGTCAGAATTCCCACAGCATATTATATTACACTTAAAGACTAATTTATCTCACTTGAGGTTATGTGATCCACAGGATACTTTAGCTCAACAATGAAATATTTTAAAATTTGTACATAATTTATGAAAGAGCAAAAAATTATAATGATCTGTCGAAAATGTTGAAAGAAATAGGTTAACAAAGCTTTTCAGAGCCTTATATCATTTTCATCTAGATGTATTAAGGTCAAACAAGTTCCTCTGATAGGAGTAATGGTGTATTATCAAGGTACAACTTTTGACAAAATTATTAAAACACACACCACAAATGAACCAATGTCAAATCACTATTATGATTAAATGTACTTGAGTTCCTTTAGGCATAACAAGTAAAGATACTAATAGAAGGAACCACTTTGGATTTACTTACATGACACGATTTTCAGCAATACAA
>NW_022111379.1:23700594-23706321 GCF_000313985.2 Echinops telfairi
TTGCAAGGTCGAATTCGAGTCATGGTAGTGGGAGTGAGGAGGAAACATTTAGGAACTAGAGGAAAGTTGTATTTTTCATCGTTGTTACATCGCACCCTGACTGGCTGATCTCCTCCCCCAGACCCCTCTGCAAGGGGATCTCCAGTGGCCTACTAATGGTCTTTAGGCCTCCACTCTGCACTCCCCCCATCATTCACTATGGATTAGAAGGATTTTCTCAGCAAAAATAATTTGCATAAATGGCAGTCAATTGTGTTCACTCTTGTGGTGATGTGAAATTCCTTAATACAACTCTTCTATGGGAGCTACACAAATAGGTATGCAAAACACTAATAGGGAGCATCAGTCAGTTTGGATTGCCATTCCTTTGCATATAAGAGAATCATTTCAGAAGCAGGAACCAAGATAATTCCGAGGGCCTTCAAGGAGGAAAAGCCACCAGCAGAGCAAATCCTTTTGAGATTCCCATCAAAGGTGGCAGAGGCACCAGGGTCCAGAGGCACCACTGCAGAGCTGCTGTAGTGCAGAACCCACGAGTCAGAGCTTGTGAAGCTGAACAAGGCACAGATAAAGGGGCTATGTGGCCGAGGACCAGAAAATGACTTAAGTATTCTTTGAGGAAAGGGTCTGCTGTGGACCAAGACTGTATCCTTAATGCTTTATGATCCTGACTTATGATAACCAGTTAACATCCGCAATTAAACCCCTGTACTCATGAGTATTGTCTGCGAGTTCTGTGTGCCCATTATTGAATCCAATAGAGAAATGGAGTGCTGTGGATGCAATCAATGATTGATGTCAGAATAGGAAGAAAGAAGAATGAGGGGTGGAGGCCTGCCCACTTACTGCCTTGTGAGATCTGCCTTGTGGCAAGCAGCCTTGGGCTAGTGTGGTGATGGATTTTCCTTCTCTTTTGTGTAGCTAGACCAGGTCAGTTATGGCCTCCATGCTATTTCTTTAATTATTAATTCAATTTGATATTTAAATCAGTGGTTCCAAAATCAAAGTATACATTTCAGTGGTTCAACAGATCTGCAGTTGATCTGCATAGGGTGACTAATTTCTAATAATTTCTCATATCAACATGACAGTTAGACCACTCTTGAAGAACCACTAACTTAGATTAGCAAAAAGTAAGGCATAATTGTGCTCACTAAGAAAACTCTCACAACAGATTTATTTAAGTTGGGCTAATCTAGTGTTCAACTGTTAGTTCTGAGTCTGGCTTACTGAATATACAAATGGACACTAGCCAGCCATAGATAAAAATAGAATGTGACCTGCCACCTCTGCAGCAAACTACCCTAGACACCAAACCCTAACTCAATGAATCCCGAACAGTCAAGACAAGGCCAGCAATTCCTAGCTTATCTCTTTTTTCCCCTGCTTTCTAATTTGAGGAAGTTGACTCTGTTGACTGTGTGGGGTTGGCATTGAATGGATTGCTAACTACAAGTCAGGCACTGCATACTCACCAGCTGCTGTGTGGGAGAAAGATGAGGATAAAAATAAATCCCATAAAGATTTATACCCTCAGAAACAAGAGATAGGGTCATTATGGGTCAGAATTGACTCAGTGGCAATGGTTTGATGGGTTTTCCAATTTAGGATCAAATAAACAAGCAAAAAAACACACCAATGAAATAATTCCGTAGCTGTGGAGCTGAGGACTACTCATAATGACTATATTTGAAAGAATTTAACTACCTCATAGGATTTTCAAGGATGTAATTTTTATAGAGGTAGATGGCCACATCTTTTTTCCATGGAGTATCTATTGGCTTTGAATGTTCAACTTTTTGATAAGCCACTTAGGGTTATAATTACTGTGCTACCGAGGCTCCTAAGGATCTAACACAGAAAGTCAAACATGATTGCAGGCAAATTCCATATGATGACTCATTTATTAAGCTGGGTTCTCTGAAGAAGCCAAACAAGCACCCTTCTGAATGCACAGGAAGATAGCTGTATTACATATTTATTGACATAGACAAGTGAGTGCTTTTAGTATTGCATTAGTATTTCAAAAGATTTCAATTTGTAACCTGTCAATTCCTGGGGAATTGTTTACTGATAATACCTTTAGTGCAGTTGGACTTCTTTCAATACCGTTGGTTCATGATAACATGTTTCCTTTTAAAATGATTGAAAAACAACAAGTTCCTTTTGGTACAGTGACTGGATAATCTTTCCATTATCTTTGAAAGCTTCCCGTATCATTCAATATTTTGCTCATTGGAGACTTTCAATCTTGCAACTTGAGGCTTGATCTTTTTCTTCATGAAATATGCTGAGTTTTTTCAGCTAGAGATATGCTGAGAATATTAATCCTTTTTGCTTTCTAACTCCAGATCTTGGCACATTTTGTTATAAAACTATATTTATTCTTTTTGAGATAGTCTTTGAAATTTTCTGTTTAGCTCTTTTACTCATTATTTCTTCCATTTGTTTTAGCTACCCTACATTCAAGAGCAAGTTTCAGAGTCTCTTCTGACATTCACTTTGGTCCTTTCCTTCTTTTCTGTATTTTTAATGACCTTTAGCTTTCTTTATGTATGAAGCTCTAAGTGCCTGTGGCAGTTATATAATCTCCTGTCAACTTGAGTGAAGGGGTGGAGTCTAGCCCGTCATTCAGGTCATAGCCAATGGACATGACCCTCTCCTGAGGATTCTAGGAACTCCTGTCTTAGTCCCTGAAGGTGGGACACACACTCTCTATGCTTCACATTCCTGATGACAAGTCACAAGGAGCCATGCTGATGGTAGCCCCAGCCCTAGTGATGCTTTTACCACCGCTTGATCAGCAAGCTACTCTTTGATATAAAACTCTCTCTCACACATAAGTGTCTCTGGATTTGCTTCACTAGTCAACCCAGACTTCCAGAGTGCTGTACTATAACTTGTTAGGTATTCTGTTATTAATATCCAATGTGTCATACCTGTGTCTGTATTGTTTTAAATTCACAAGGGGTAATGTACTGTGGGTTATGCATTGGGCTGTTAACCACAAGATCACACAGCAGTTTAAAACTACTACTAGCTGCTCAGAAAGAAAAAGATGAGGCTTTTTACTTCCATACAGAGTTGCAGTCTCAGAAACCCACAAGTGCAGTACTATTCTATTCTATAGATCACCAAGTAGAATCCGCCATGTGAAATGAGTTTGGTTTATTGGGTATACCAAGTTTATAATTTGGCTCTTGAACTTACATATGAGGAATTGATGGTTGGTTTTAGCCTTGTTTTGGCTGTTGGCATTAAGCTTCTCCAGCATGTCCTCTACAGGTACAGTCAACTTAATTCCTGTGTCTTCCATTTAACAAAGTCCATATATATGGTCTGCATTTCACTTGTGCTGCTGGAGAAGAATGCTGAAAGTGCCATGGGCTGCTCAAAGGGCAAACACATCTGTATTGGAAGAAGGAAGGCCAGAGTGATCCTCTGGCAAGGATGGCAAGACTTCCTCTAACACACTTTAGACATGTTGTCAGGAGAGACCAGTCCTTGGAGAAGGACATCACGTTTGGTAAAGTGGAGGGGCACTTCACCAAGGAAGGCCCTCACTGAGATGGAATGGCACAGTGGCTGATCAATGGGCTTGGCAGAAGAACAATTGTGAGGTTGGAGCAAGATTGTGCAGTGTTTCCTTCTGTTGTGCAGATGGTCACTATGGGTCAGAGCTGATGTGATGACACCTAACAGCAACAACCTATATGTAGTCACCATTTATAATAGTGAAAATAAGGCATTTGTAAAGGTGTCCTTGGTCTTTCAAAATTCTTCATGCTGTCTTCAGATTTATTTCTATCACCAAGGCCATATTTCCCAACTACATTTCCTTTCTCTTTGTTTTCAGCTTTTGCATTTCACTTGCCAATAATTATAAATGCATTTTGATGGTATGATTGATCGATATCAGACTGAATACATAGAATTTTAATTTCTTCATCACTAGATTTAGTAGTTGGTGTGTGAGATGTACTCAATTAGCATGACCTTTCCAACCATCATTTCTTATGTGATATATTATAATTCTGGATTGTGGGTGACCAACAGAATGGGTCCAAAGGGGCGATTGTGTAATTGAGGGGTAAATTAAAGAGACATCAGACAAGATAAAGCATGAAAACACCCACCTATGTGTTTGCTTCAGAAACCAGGTCTGAGCTGAAAGAGCTGAATGTATTCTCACGAGTTTATAATCTCGGGCATGTAGGCCATGGTAAGCACATATATAACAGTAAGGGGCTGTATTAAAAGTATACCCAGGAGGAGCTAGGGGTATACATGCAATAGGAAGGAGAGGCACCAGAGGCACACATGTGAGGGAAGGCACGTACATAACAAGATGGGCGGGCCCTAGAGTCAATATGGCAGCTCACCTTGGTTGTCTCTGAGCTGGCTTGACCTTAGGTGTCTGAGTTCTTCTCCACAGGAACAATCTATGCTCCTTATCATAAAGGAGTGGGCTCTATTTAGGGTGGGACAGACAATAGGGTGTGATTGCCTTTGATGGCAAACAACCTTCAAGCAGTTGACCTTCAAGTATATATCGTAGCAGCAATGTGCTTACAAGTAGCACCTTAAAATTGACATTATTATGGGGGACATCATGGGGAATAACTTTTACTTAGCATAATGTGAGTGGACACATCTCCAACTCATGAACATGAAGGTTCTCTCCACAGGAACCCTGGCCTGCCATTCACGGTCTTCCCAGTTCTGTTTCCCACACATGACTCTGTAACTGTAGCAATAATCCCACTTTGGAGGGTGTTATCTGTAATATTAAGGTACAGAATTAAGATGGGGGTAAGTCCTGACCTAAAGAGGGTGTGAACTGAGTCATAATTTTTCTTTTCTGAGGGTATCTTTAGGTTCTATTTAGCTTGAGGGTATGATTTAAGACATCATCCTTCATTTTCCTTGAGGCTATGGTTGACTAAAACACAAAAATCACACCTCCATAAAAGCCATTCCATATACGTTCTGTGTATAACAGCAATCTCAGACACAGAGAGGAATTTTGAGGAACATCAGAAGAGCATGTTCCAGGTCTCTATTTGAACAGAGCCCAGGGGCAACCAGAGACTATGTCACTGTGGCCATGGGGCAGAGCAAGAGGAGCAGTGTGTGCTAAGACTATGGGACTGTGCAGTGGAGTGACAAGCAAGCTTCCTGGTCCAAGGAGAGGAGGCCAGGGGACCATGCGTCTGAAGGGATAAGGAATGGAGAGATGTGGTTGTTGGTTGAGGAGAGGCTTTAGCAATCAATTAGTATATCCTTATTGTTCACTGATCCTGGCTTGTCATAATTTATTAACTTCCCTAATTAAAAAAATAATCACTGCCATCTAGTTAATTCTGACTCATAGCAACCACAGAGGCAGAACTCTCCCTCTGGGTTTCTGAGACTGTAAATCTTTACAGGAGTAGAAAGCCTCATCTTTCTTCTAGGTTCCCTAAAGTACCCCCATAATTGTGCGTTTCATCAGTGAATTATTTCTGTGTGGCTATGGCAGTGAATTATCAAACCCAATCTAGGCATCATGGGAGGGACAGCTAATGTCAGAGTGGGTCAATAAGGGAGCCAGAGAAAGTCTCAATCACTATTGCAGTGCATAAATGTGAATGACACTTTTATTAACTTGACTTTCTTGTTTCTATCACAGATGGCATTATGCTTCAAGATAGATCCAGAAATGCTCTTTCTGATAAGGGATGTGTC
>NW_022111379.1:23706625-23709177 GCF_000313985.2 Echinops telfairi
ACTGTATTTTGAAGAGGCCACTCTTTCCCCGTTGTATGTTTAGTGCCTTCCAACTGAGGGTCCTACCTCCTGGAACTATATTTGACAGGGTTCAACTGCTATGAAATAGACTACAGTGCCTAATCCCTCAGAAGTGGAAATTCTGTTTCTTCATCATCCTCAATCTGGATGTGCCATTGAATCATATTCACTATAGTTGATCCTGCTCGTATTTTCAACACTGCTGGTGTAACTTCCAGCACCAAAGCAATGCAAAACCTAATGCAGTATCACATACTGCCAGGTGAATGATGGGCTATTTTAACTGTCAAAAATGTATTTGAAAAATCTACTTGGGAAATACCACATATTCAGAAAGTTATGAAAATATTTCCTTACAGGGAGTATGTTCCATCTATTTATTTATTTTTTTTGCTCCCATAGAAATAAAGATGATATAGGGACAGACAGGAGCAGATTACCCAACAAGCAAGGTAAATACAGTTTTACTTATGCTTACTTACTAAACTGTAGGGAACAATTTCACGTTTTTTTTCTCCACATCAGACAGATATCTGCTTCTAGGGACTTTCTTACAGAATTAAAGCCTCTTTTCAAATTCCCAAAGTACACAGTAAGCATATAAACTTTTCATTACCAATAAGTAAGGAAGCCAATGTTTACCTTGCTTGTTTGGTAATCCACCTTTGGGGCTAGACTTTGTTCAGTAGTGATACAAGAGAAATCATTAGGAAGAAGGATGCACTCCTACCAAAGGAAAATGAAAGATGGAAAATGGTGATTGACGTTAGTACAAATTGAGATAATCATTTGTGAATCTTGGACAAATACCACATACAAATAATGGTTAGTATATACTAAAGCTTATAGCTTGCTTCCTAGGGGCATAGCGCTTGGAAAAATAAAGTCATCAGAACAGATAAAGCCCTTCAACGAGCTGGCTTGACACAGTAATTGTGTCATGGGTTCACACACAATAGGGATTGTGAGGATTGTGCAAGACTGCACAGTGTTTCAGTCTGTCACACGTAAAGTAACTAGGAGTGAGAGCAGACTTGATGTCACATAGCAACAAAAATTCCCTCTAGGAATTTATTAATTTAATTTAACTTGATATCAATATATTTTATGGATGAGGGAACTGAGTTCAAAGGAATTAACTACCCTATAGGACACAGGTGGCCAACAGTAACTGGGATAAAAACAAATAGATATTCAAATTGAAAAGCCATATTATTATGTTTTATCTGAAATTGTTTGTGTTAATCCGGGTAGACTAGAGAAATAAATTCATAGACACTCATATGTGTATAAGAAAGAGGTTTGCATACAATAGCAATTGGATATTGACAAAACATCCCAGTCTAGTCTAGAAAAAGTCCTTAAGTCTGATATTAGCCCATATATCCAATACTTATCTATAATGTCCTCTTCAAACTCATGAAACACATGCAATGACGCTGAATGCAGGAAGATCACAGGCCAGTGGGTGGGAAGTCTTCTGGATCCAGTGGTGTTGTAAGATCTCAGCACTGGTAGGGATCCCCATGGGGTTCCTCCAGCTCCCAGGTTCTGGCTATATCAGGGTACCTTCATGTGGCTTCTCATCAGAAATATCTCACAGGGAGTGAGCATGTGTCCCACCTCCAGGGGGCTATTTATCTCCCTAGTGTCTCCAAATGACATCATCAAACTCTACCTGATTGACAGGCTAGACTTCACCCCTTCACTCTGAATCCTCAAATTGACACCAGATTCTGTAACTACCACACACAAAGATACATTCTTTTTAAAAATGAATATCAGCGTGATAAAGGAAATGAAACTGAGAAAAGCAGTGTAAACCTTCCTTTTCCCTCCAAGAAACTATCCACCTTTTGTGGCTAGGAAATGATATCATTTTGGTGCTCAGTAGTCTCATATTTCCATACTTAACAAGGCAGCACTTCTTCCCTCTTCTCTTCTGATTGTGTGAGGCAGACGGGCAGCTGTAGGGTTTCAAAAAGCATTCTTATTGTAATCTGACTCATAAAATACATGGCAATCTGCATGAAAATGAAGAGGGTTGAATATGGAATACTTTTAGGCAAAAGATAGCAAGCATAACTGAAAGAATCCTCTCAATGCAGTCTGCATTTAATATTTAATTTTCTTCTTGGCTCCAGAGGAGGGCAGGGGGTGGGGGGCGGGTACTTTTAACAAGGTGTGAACAATTTATATAATTAATGTCACACCCTTTGTCTCCTAAAAAAATCACTGTCTAGAATTAACTATAGAGGTGTGAGGTGGAATCAAATCATATCAGGTTTCAGTTTTGAAGTTACAATTTTGAATGATGCGGTTCGTATTATTCATTTGAAAGATGTTATCATTTTCTTGTGCTTTTAAAAACAACTTTAGAAAGCCACAAAACATTCTCTTGGGCAAAAAGAAAAAGCTCTCATTAATCTATGAACAGGAATTGTACAGACTGTTAAAGTAGCAGTGAATGTTCATAAAATTGGGCAAAATAATGACACTTAAAGTAAAACAGAAAGATCTAACATTTATTT
>NW_022111379.1:23709465-23712004 GCF_000313985.2 Echinops telfairi
ACGATCTCTCTGTCCTATTACTTTCTCCATATTATTCATTAACCTCTAACTTCTGTAGGAAGTTGATATGCCAAAATTCAGCAGGGGGTTGGGGGGAAGACTTCATTCCAATCGGTTGATCTGAAATCAATAGAGACCCAAGAGGTTTTTTCTCTGATTACCTCTGCGGAGAAGCTTCTTTCTGGATCAAATGAGTTTCTAAAAGTTACCAGTGTGCCCGACGAGGTCACTCATAGAGGGAAATATTTTTTGTAACCTCTCTTATTTTGTTAATAAATTCTTTTGCAGATAAGGATATGGTAATGACTTACTGACCAGTCGATTGAGAGTAGAGATTTTTGTTTTAATTACTGGAAACATTAGTGTTGCTATAGTAATTTGGACAAGGAAAAATAATTATATAATGGCTGTTTGGGTCATGATAAACTCTGTCACTATAAAACAGAGAAAAGCTAAAGGAACCACATGGTAATACAAGCAATATGTTTTAACCTAATCGGAGCTACTTGCTTTCTTACTAATTTAGCCACTTAAAAAATGACCACTGACAAGGAGAAATCAAATATGTCTGTGGTCTTTAATTTGTCCTATATAGGTTTGCTATGAATTGGAATGGACTGGAGGTCAGTCCTTTGTTTGTTTGCTTTATATCAATTGGGAAACACTGAGTGAAAAATGGTTGGTGTGTTGTATTGTTACCTGAAAGATTAGACATTGCAATCACTAGAGGCACCTCAGAAAAAAGACTTGAAGATACAAATCTGAAAAATGAGCCCCTGACCATCCTAAAAAACATTACTGGAGGTCGACATGAGTCAGAATCGACTCAAGAGCAACTGCTTTTACTCCAATGATGTCATTTGCATCATCTCTTTAATTCCTACTCTTGTAATGAGATAATTGTTACATAGCCCATCATACTTATGAGATTGATTTATTTATATGTCCATTTGAAAAATACTTGATACTTTTTGCATGCCAGGGGTTATACTAAATTCAAAGAAAACAGAAAAAAAGCAAGAGATGTACTAAGATTCCCTCAAGGTTCTGCTATAGGTATTAAAGGAAAATCAAAGAGGGGGGTGGGGTTATTTTAAAGAAGTAAACCTTGAGACATTGCCATAGGAAAAAGCAAGCACACAGTGTTTTAGATAAATGCTAACAGTACATTAAAGACGGAAGGGGCCTTGGTGCCCTTGGTTGTATATTGGGCTGCAAACCATGCAGTCAGTCGTCGGACCCCCAAGCTGCTCCCCAGGAGAAAGATGAACTTGCTTCTCCTCTAAAACTGTGCGGCCTCTGCAACCCAAAAGAACAGTTCTTCTCTGTCCTGTGGAGTCAGTGTAAGTCAGAACCAACTTGATGGCCATGGGATTGCTTGTTTTCAAGTCTCTGGCATGGAAATAAATCCATGTGTTCAGAAGAATAAAAAGAGTAGATTACTAAGGATATAGTGGGAGTCTGTAAAGATATAAAAGATTAGGCTCTAGGCTTTCTGGAGAAAGATGATATATGACCTTGTAAATTTGGGGGAGAGGTTTAGAATGCATGCTTAGTGGAATAAATAGGTACTTGGGGAGGGGTGATACAAGCTAATTTATGGATTCAAAATATCATTCTGATGGCTAACAGATAAGAGTTCAACTTGGAGAAACAAGCATGGAACCAGTCTAACTGGTTAGGATGGAAACAAAGTGCAGACTTTCTTTTATATTTTCAATAAAATGAAAACAGCAAAATTTGTTTTTTTTCCTTAGTATAAGGAGGGAGAGATTGTTAAGGACATTAAAAAGAGGGGGAAATGTAAGAATAGAAGGCATTGATCAAGACATTGAAAACAAAACATAACAAAAGTCGCCATGGAGTTGAGGCCATAGAGTTTTCAATGGCTGTCAGTCTGAGAATAGATAACCAGGCCTTTACTGCAAGGAGCTTCTGTGTGGACTTGAACCTCCACTAACCTTGCAGTTGGAGCTGAGAGCATCAAACCTCTGTCTTCTCTGTACTTGTGCAGGTATTTCTGAACCCCTTCACCAAGACCTAGTCACATGGAAGTGTGGTGGTTGTCAGGGGCTGAAGCAGGTATCACTGGGATCTTACCCAGTTGCCATGTCTTTACTATTCCTCTCTTGTCTTTTTCTTCTTACTTAATCTCTTCTCCTTCCTCCTCTTCTTTTCCTTAGTTTTATTTCTCCCATGTTACAAATGTTATAAGGAGTAACTTTACATTCTATGACATACTTTTTATCGAGCCTAAAGTAAAACTATAGCCAACTGAAGGATTAGTTAGCATATATATATATATGATATATAAAATTCTGGGGTTTTCTGGTGGGGGGTACCTCCATGTGTGTGCGTGCTGTGTTTTACAACTTTTATTTTAATCATTTTATTAGGGGTTCATACAACTCTTATCACAATTCACACATACATCAATTGTATAAAGCACATTTATACATTCATTGCCCTCATCATTCTCACAAAAATTGCTCTCCACTTAAGCTCCTGGCATCAGCTCCTTATTTTTACCCCTCCTTCC
>NW_022111379.1:23713237-23747422 GCF_000313985.2 Echinops telfairi
TAATAGCACACACAAAAACAAGACAGTAAAACCAAGCAACAAAATAAAACAACAACAACTAACCAAAGACAAAAAGAACAAAACAAAACACAACAAGAAAGAAAAGCTTGTAGTTAGTTCAAGGCCTATTTGTTGACCTTTAGGACTGTTTCCAGTCCAGTCTGTTGGGGCACCAAGCCCTGTCCCCAAAGTCTATTTTTGGTATTCCTTGGGGACTTTGTTGCTCTGTTCCCTTGCTGTTCTGTTGCACCCCCTTAGTGTTTTGCCTACATGTGGTAGGATCAGATCGAGCAGAATTCCCACACTGTGTCTCCAGTATTTTCCCCTTAGGGCTATGGGTCAGTGAGGGATGTCGTATCTCATAGTGGGGCTGGCCATGTGGTCTTCTCTGTGAATTGGCTGCTCCAAGTGGGCATATCATCCTGAAGGCTTGGTGGGCCAGGATGTGCTCCACTCTCTCTTTCTCCCCTGTCATCTACTCTCATGTGCTGTGATCAGACATGTCCCTCTCCCAGACCTGCAGATTCAGTGCTGTCCTCTGAAATAAATTCTTCTGCGGGGAGGGGCAGGTGTCCACATAGTTAGGATTGGGGCTGGCCCCTCACACCTCTCCTCTGGTTCATGTATTACAAGTTAATATAAAACAAAATCTCACTTCCATGGTGTCAATTCTCACTCATGGTGACCCTATTCGATGGGATAGAGCTGCCTCTGTGTGTTTCCAAGGTGATAAATATTTACAAGTGTAGAAAACCTCATCTTTCTCCCCAGGAGTAGCTAGTGATTTCAAACCCTAGCCCAATAAAAAACCTCTAAACCAGCAGGGCTCCTTATGTTAATGTAAAGAAGACCTAAATCCTCACAACTGGACCGTTAGTTATCATCATGAAGACAGAGAAAATATTGAAGTCGTCACGGCTTTCATCGTGCTTAGAACCACACGTCTTTCTCATGGAAGCAGCAATGAAGTGATCAAAAGACTCATTGCATTGGGTAAATCTGCTGCACAAGACATCTTTAAAACTTTGAAAAGCAAGGAAGTTACTTGGAGGACTAAAGTGCACCTGACTCAAGCCATGGTATTCTCAGGAGTCCTATAAACATGTGAAAGTTGGATATAGAATTAGGAAGACTGAAGAAGAATCTATGCATCTGAATTGTGGTGTTGCTGAAGAATATTGAAGTTCCATGGACTGTCAAAAGAACCAATTTCTTGGAAGAAGTAAGGCTGGAATGCCTCTTAGAAACAAGAATGGAGAGACTTGGTCTCATGTATTTTGGACATGTTGTCAGCAGACCAGGCCTTGTAGAAGAACATAATGCTTGATCAAATAGACAGGGAGCAAACAAGGGGAAGATCCTCCAGGATATGGATTGACACATTGGCTACAACAATGAGTTCAAATATAGGAATAATAGTGAGGATGTTGCAGGACCAGGTAGTGTTTTGTCTTTTGTACATAGGGTCTGTATGAGTCAGAACCGGGTCAACAACATCTATCAACAACAGCATGAACTGCTAAAAGAACAAACAAATCTGTTTTGGTTCTTAGAAGCAAGGATAGTGTGGTAGCTATATAATCACCTGTCAACTTGAGTGAAGGGGTGAAGTCTAATTAAGTCATAGCCAATGAGGCCTCTGTGTCAGCATGGCCTTCTCCTGAGGATTTTGGGAACTCCCATCTTCCTCCCTGGAGGAGGGAAACACATGCTCTCTACGTCACATTCCTGTTGACAAGCTATGTGGAGCTAAGCTGACAGAGTCAGAGCCCTGGAGCTGGAGGAACCATGTGGAGACACACACCAATGCTGAAATGCTTCCACTGCCACTGGATCCACAGGATTTCCCACCCACTGGCCTGCATTTGGCATCATTGCATGTGGAGCATGAGTCTGAAGAGAAATTTATAGACTGGTATCGAACATAGGGCTAATATCAGACTTATGGACTTGATCTGGACTGGGCTGGGATATTTTCTTAATATACAATTGCTCTTTGATATAAAACTCTCTCTCACACACATGAGAGTCTCTGGATTGGTTTCTCTAGTCAACCTAGACTAACACAGATAGCATAATTTTGTCTCACATCTTTTGAACATGCTATCAGGAGAGACTAGTTCTTGCAAAAGGACATCATGTTGGGTACAGTGGAAGGCCAGAGCAGAAGAGGAAAACCATTGACAAGATGAAGGACACATTACCTGCAACAATAGGCTTGAACATAATTATTGTGAGGATGCCACAGAAGAAGACGTTATTTAATTTTGTTGTGCAAAGAGTTGCTATGAGCTTGAATTTCCTTGACGGCACCTATCAACGCAGCATTTCTGTGTGTGTGTGGGAGGGGGGGTGCGTATAAAGAGCATTGGTGGTGCTATGAGTTAAGTACTGTGCTCCTAACCAGAAGATCAAACCTACCAGAAACTGTCTGCTCTCATAATGATTTGTAGTTTTAGAAGCCCTTTGTAGGTTCCCTGTGAGTCAGCATTCGATCTAGGGCAAGGGATTTGGTTTTGAGTCTACATAGATACAGATATCACATTGAACTTAACTCTATGCATTTAAGCATCTTATTTTACTTTTCTTGACATCTCTTCACCACTCTCAGAATAATATCTATGGTTTATTTATGAAGATTAAATAAGATATATAGAAGTGTTATTATTTCATCATTATTATCATATTATAATTTAAAAGACTCAATACCCTACAAAATGTTCTACAATTTCATAGTGTGAACAGCACAAATATTTAATGAATAAAATTAGTCTTCAAGGAAATATTTCTTATATATAAGATAAAAATTAATTAGGAAAAGAATTTAAGATTTAGCATAAATATAAGAGAATGGTGTATACTTTTCAATAAAAGCCCAGTTGTTCATACTTTTCTCTATTTGTTTGGGCTTCATTTGTTTCTCATTACATGGTCCATTTCAACTGCAACAAAGCCCACATGGAAGAAGCACACCAGCCTATGAGATCACGCGGTGTCGAAGGGATCAGTTTTAGGGATTCTTCGGACCAAAATATCTTACCATAGTGAGTGATGGGGTGAGTGCGGAGTGGAGACCCAAAGCCCATTAGTAGGCCACTGGAGATCCCCTTGCAGAGGGGTTTCCGGGAGGAGGGGAGCCAGTCAGGGTGCGATGTAACAAGGACGAAAAATACAACTTTCCTCTGGTTCCTAAATGTTTCCTCCCCGCTCCCACTATCATGACCCGAATTGGACCTTGCAAGTCTGGCTAGACCAGAGGATGTACACTGGTACAGATAGGAACTGAAAATACAGGGAATCCAGGGTGGGTGAGCCCTACAGGACCAGTGGTGTGAGTGGCGATACAGGGAGGGTAGAAGGAGAGTGGGTTGGAAAGAGGGAACCGATTACAAGGAACTATATGTGACCTCCTCCCTGGGGCACGGACAACAGGAAAGTGGGTGAAGGGAGACGTCTGACAGGGCAAGATATGACAAAATAACAATTTATAAATTATCAAGGGCTCATGAGGGAGCGGGGAGCGGGGATGGAGGGGAAAAATGAGGACCTAATGCCGGGGGTTTAAGTGGAGAGAAAATGTTTTGAGAATGATGAGGGCAATGAATGTCCAAATGCGCTTTACACAATTGATGTGTGTATGGATTGTGATAAGAGTTATATGAGCCCCTAATAAAATGATTTAAAAAAAAACCAATTTCAACTACCAAAACAATTTTGACTACTGGAAGCATGCTTTCAGTACTTCCGCTTATATTTGCTCTGTTAGACTTGGTTCTGAAAATCTCCTCCTAAAATTTTAGTTTGTGAAATTGATAATTCCTTATTTGTTACTAGTTATATTATTTATATTTCTCCTATCAAAACTCTCTACCCATCTTTTGAACTAACCCTTTTCAAATATGTGTTCAGGTTCCTTTTCTAAACAGTAATCATTGAACTATGCCATTTAAGGATACAACCAAGTTGCAACTCAAAAGTCTGAGCAATTTCAGGTCAGCATTTGAGTAGGAGCCCTATAGTGCTAACTTAAGTGCTGTAAAAATGGTGCCATGGTTTCAATAGGTCACGCACTGTCCTCCAAACCTCTGGAAACCTAGTGCAGAAACAGATAACAAGGCGGAGGGTGTGGCCTGCTTTGCCCTAAAGGTACACAGAAGAATGTTTGTAAAACCTCTCCTATTTCAAAAATAATAAAATAAGAGGTTCCAGAAAAGAAAATATATTTTCCCTTTGCAACATGAATGGTTATTATCAAAAACACAACCCTAGCCACCCACCTTTTTTTTGCCTTCAAATTTCAAAGCCATGTAACTCGTTTCCCTCTGCCTTTACAGAAGCCTTATTTCTATCCTAACCTTTTCAGTTTTCTTTCCAAGAGCTATAATTCCCTCTTTCTTTCTTTCTTTTTCTTTTTTGTCTCCTTTCACTTCAGTAGAAAGTCTGCAATGGAGTGAAATTTCTTAATATAGTAATTCTATCCAATTCTCTGTAACTCCCACCACAAGGTTAGGGGGGTCGATACAAACAGGGTGTGTGAACACTAATACAGTGGATTGGCCAATTTTGGCTACCACATACCCCTCTATTCCCCACCCCCACCCTTCTACTCCCCCACCCTAGGCTAAAATGATGAGTTACCTTTGAAGTAGAGTAGAGAAAGAGTCACCCCAAGGAACTTAGAAGAGCAGGTTTAAGATTTTTGACTGAAGTTACGGAGGCCTCCTAAACCAGATGCATCAGAAACGCTGGCCTGGAGACAAAGAGGAACATCACCAACACCACAGGGTAACTTCTCTGGCCAGAAATTGTGGAACTGTAGGATGGATCAACAGGCAAGCTGCCTTTCTGGTCTCCGGAGGACTTCGCCAAGGGACCATGTGGCTGAGAGGCTGAGAACCAATGAGAGACCTGAGAAGACCAGGGACTGGATCCTCCCTGTTTGCTGATCCTGACTTGTGGTAAACGATTGATTTCCCTAATGTTGCTCTTAGTTGCCATTCACTTGGTTCCAACCAATAACAAGCCCGCGGACAATGGAACAAAAAGTCACTAGGTCCTATGGCATCCTCACAAGGGTTGCTGTGCTTGAGCCCATTGCTGCAGCCACTGTGTCCATCCATTTAGTTCCGAGCCTTTCTCTTTTTAATTTCCCATCGACTTTAGCAAGGATCATGTCCTTCCTCAGAGACTGGTATCTCCTGGCAACATGCCCAAAGCACAAGAGATAGAATCTCACCATCTTTGACCCTAAGGAGCACTCAGGCAATAATTCTTAGAAGACAGATTTGTTTGTCTTTTTAGTATGCTTCAGCAGCACCATGTTTAAACTGCATTTAATCTTCAATTTTCCTTATTCGATGTCCCAACTTTCACACATATATGAGGCAATTGAAAATACTAAGTCTTGGGGTAAGAAGCACATTAGTCCTTAAAATAGCCTCCCTGTTTTCAAAAGCCTAAATAAGTCTTGTCTAGCTGATTTACCCAACGCAACTTGTCTTTTGATCATTTGATTTCTGCTTTCATGATCATTGATTATGGATCCAAGCAAGATAAAATTCTTGACCACATCCATCTTTGCTCCATTTATTATGTTACCTAATGGTGCAATTGTGAGGATTTTGATCTTCATACTGAAGGCTACAGTCCTGGATCTTTATCAGTAAGTGCTTCAAATCCTCCTCACTTTCAGCAAGCAATGTTCTGTTTTCTGCATATTGCAGGTTGTTAATAAGCCTTCCTCTAAACTTGATACCGTATTGTTCTTCATATAATTTAGCTCCTCTGATTATTTGCTCTGTTTACACATTGGATAAATGTGGTGATGAGAGGATGCGATCCTGATGATGTACACTTTTCCTGATTTTAAATCATATAGCATTCCTTTATTTTGCTTGCACAACCCCCTCTTAACCCATGTACAAATTCCACATGTGCACAGTGTAGTGCTGTGGAATTCTCATTCTTCACAAAACTATCCATAGTCTGTTTTGATCCAAAAACTTGTGTGCCTTGGAGTAGTGCAGGTGCTTTACAAGAACACACCATTCTGCTGTTCTTTACTGTGAGCCAAGAAACATCTGACGTCAACAGTGATAAAACGCCCATTCATGTCCTCTTCTGACTCCACCCTGAACCTCTGGCATCTCCCTGTCAATGTACTACTTCGACTATTGTTGGTTGATCTTCAGCAAAATTTTACTTGCATGTGTTATTAATGGTATTACTTTATATTTGACATTTCTGTTGGGTCATCTTTTTTCAGAATGAGTACAAATATGGATCTCTTCCAGTCAGTTGCCCAACTAGCAGTCTTCCAAAGTTCCTGGCCTAGAAAATGAGTGCTTCCAATGTTTCATCAGCTTGATGCAGCATTTTCATTGGTAGTCCATCAATTCCTGCAGACTGGTTTTCGGATAATGCTTTCAGTGGAGCTTGAACTACTTCCTTCTGCACCATTGGTTCTTGCTCCTATACTACCTCCTGAAATTATAAAATGCCAACATTTTTGGTACAATGACGCTGTGTAGTCTTTCCCTCCTCTTTTGATGCTTCTTACATCCTTCAATAGTTTGTCCATATGATCTTTCAGTCTTGCAACTTGAGGCTTCAATATTTTCTTGAGTTCTTTCAGTGTAAGATATGCTGAACATGCTCTTCCTTCTTTATTTTCTAATTTATATTTCATTATATATTTTACTGTGTCTTCTCCAGTTGTCCTTTGGGATTTCCCATTCAGCTCTTTGACTTCATTGATTCGTCCATGTGCCTTAGCTGTTTAACAATTAAAAGCAAGTTTCAGAGTCTGTTCTTGCATTCAATTAGATCTTTTCTATCTTTCTTGTCTTAATGACTTTCTGCTTTCTTCATGAATGATGTTCTTGATGTCCTCCCATGGTTCATCAGTTCTTCTGTTATTAGTGTTCAATGCAGCACCTTTGTTCATGCCCCAATTTCAGGTGGCATAGACTCAAGATTGTATTTTGGCTTTAGTAGATTTGCTTTAATTTTCTTTAGCTTCAATCTTACTTCCCTAATAACCCCCCTAATTTTTAACATTTTCTGTGAGGTCTGTGGCCATTGCAAGGAACTATTGAAACCAGCATAGATGAGGAGAGAATGATTAGTGTTAGAATAGATAATGAAGATTGGAGTGTGGAGATATGTCTGATTCTTGCCTCATTGGGATAGAGAAGCCAGAAGAGGTTAGATATTGCTGTTGATTGCAAGCCTTTCTTAAATAGCTCTCACATCTGTTAGATTCACTCCATTTCGGCTGCTACTCTTCTTGGCCAAAGCCATAATCACTTGTAGAATACCTTGCTCTACCTACTCTTCTCAGCTGTGATCATCCATCCCTTAGTTATTTCACAAATGATGGCCAGACTGCCCTTTGTAGACACTGACATGATTTATTCAGTCTCTTATTTAATGTGACTTTTTGTTAGAGTGAGAATTTAAAAAATCTCCTCGCTCATCTCATGTCATGCTTTCCATTGTTTTTTGCACTGTAACTGCTCTACTTCATTTTTAGTCCTTTAATACACACTCTCATATATTTTATTTTGCCCAAGTTTGCTTTCATACCTCAATGCCTGACTTAATTTTCAAATGTTTAAGAAGTCTTAAACAATAAACTGATTTGGGTAAATTTCTCTGTTATTTCTTAAGGTCTTACATGTCTCCCTAACAATGTCAATTCCAACTTTTTATTATGTTTCTATTGTGCTTAAATAATGAATTGTATAATTAGTTCTATACTGTCTACTATCCAATGTAGAAAAAAATTTCCCTATTCATCTAGAGCAACAGAGGAAGTAGAATAGTTTGGAATAGCAGAAGGTAATGACCAGGGTGGTTAATGGACCTCCATGACAACTGCCTGCTTTACTATGAGAGGAGAAAAATTAGATGGTAGATGCTAGCATCACTAAATGTGTTGATTTAAGATGCTATAGGGGAATTCTGATGAAGATAAACATAATTCAGGATAAAATTTTAAATTCTATTTTCAAATTCAGATTTTTAGAGTCAAGGTGTTTGAATGAACTCCTGGAATACTTGTCCTCAGATCATCCTAAATTGGAAATCCTCTAAAATCATGTTTAAATGAACAATTATTTACATTGGCACCCAAAATATTTGCCTTGTTCTTTTAAGGGCTATCTATATGGGATCAAATTTACAATTACTTCTCTTAGAATTTTTTTGCCATTGATTTGTTTTAAAATAATGTTATTTTTTTAAAAAATTATTACTGTTGAGAGCATGTACAGAAGAATATATACCAGTTCAACAATTTCTACATATACAATTCATGGCATAGATTATATTATTCAAATGTGTATCTAATCTCTCCCTTCCTTTCTGAATTCCACAGTGCAGCTAAGTTCTTTGCAGACAATAAGATGTGAGTAAGTCTTGATTGAATCAAAAACAAGTAAATAAACAAATAAGAAAAATGGAATCTTCTCATTCCATATTTACGGCCTTTGATGTGATACCTCTCAAATTTTTCT
Source organism: Echinops telfairi (assembly GCF_000313985.2). NCBI lineage: Eukaryota > Metazoa > Chordata > Mammalia > Afrosoricida > Tenrecidae > Echinops > Echinops telfairi. Next base: position 23,721,757 of record NW_022111379.1, read on the forward strand.
TACAGCTTAATTTTCAGGAAGCTAACACTTTCCTGATTTAACATCAAAATATTTCTCTTTATCTCTTTTAATGGATTTCTTTTCATCATTTCTACATTTAGACTGAAAACTTATTTATTGAAAGAAAAATAAATGGCCCTCAATTCTGCATCTAATTCATTCCCTACAGTATTCCTTTATTGTCAAATCTTCAATCGCCACAGAATCTCATTGTTACATTTTCCTAACATTATATTTCATGTATTCATTTAATCATTGAGTCCTTTTTAGATGATTCAAACAAGTGGTAATTAAAATAAAGTTAGGTCAATAAGATTGGGGATATATTATCAGTTGGAAGCAATCAATTAAAAATGTAAGTACCTTTAATAGTTACTCTTCTTTTCCTTTAATTTGTTTTATTTTATTTTTAACATTTTATTGGGAGCCCCTACATATATAATTACAATTCATAGTTCCATTAGATCAAGCATAGTGCACAATTGCTGCCATCATTTTCAATACATTTTCTTTCTTATGAACTCCTTCATATCAGCTCCCCTTTACACCTCCTTTCCCCATGTTACCACTCCCCTGAACCAATAATATGTTATATATTTTTATTACTATAGTTTATTTGCCATAACTTATACCTTCTGACGTATCCATTCACCTAAAATTCTGATGTTTGTTCCCCTCAAGTGGGGTTATATAGCCATCATTGCTTTCAGTTCCTCCTTCCCCCCTGTACTCCACCTCACTTCCCATTCCCTCATGGAATCATAACTCTCATTACTGTTTCTGAGGGGTTTATCTATCTTACATTTCAGGCATTGAAAGACCTCAATTGTACCAATGTACATATGCAGATCTAGCAAGATTAGTGAGGTAAAACTAAGGCCATAATAGTGGGAGGAGGAAATTTTTTTAAAAACTAGAGGATAGTTATGTGTTTCATCTGTGCTCTATTGTACCCTGGATATATTGTTCCTTCGTGTGGCCCTTCCAGGTGGGCTTTGGGTCTCCACCTTGCCTATGTTCCTTCATGTCAGTTTGATTACTTGTTTTTGAACTTCTGAAACCTATTCCTGTTGACATCTCATGATCACTCAGGCTGGCATGCTTCTTCCTTGTGGGCTTCATTGCTTCCCTGGTAGATGGCCGCTTGTTCAATTTCAAGCCTTTAAGACTCCAGATGCTGTATCTTTTAATGTCTAGGCACCATCAGCTTTCTTCACCACATTTACTTAAGCACCCATTTATCTTCAGTGATGATGTCAGGAAGGTGAGTGTCGTCCATTGCCACATTATTTGAACAAACCGTTCTTGTACTGAGGAAGGATTTAAGTAGAGGCCCAAAGTCCATGTGCTTCATTATTGTATTTACATTTATGTACTATCAAAGATAAATACATCTATGTTTATAAATTTATATATTATATATTTATACATATATATATATATAATTTTTACTTCCCTGTTGTTTCCTCTATTTCTTTTCTTTTTTTCCCTTCTGCTCCCCTATCATGTTTGCCCCTCAGTAATTCCTCTCAGGTACATCTCAATTGATCAAACATCACCAAGGACCCTACCCCCTCCTTATTATCGATTTCAGACCCTTTGCTATTCCCTTGTCCCTAACATTATTGGCTCACTCTTCTCCCCCATCTGCCCCTCTTCCATGGCCCCCTGAAGCTGTCGGTTTTGTTGCCGTCACTTGGACATTTCTTGCCTTGTCTGTCTTGTATAGATAGACATGAAGAAAGAAAGAAAGAAAGAAAGAAAGAAAGAAAGAAAGAAAGAAAGAAAGAAAAGAAAGAAAGATGTAAATAATTCCAGGTCTAACTACTTCGCTTTATGAATATCCCCCACCCTGTTAGATGAGGTGCCAAGCGTTGCCCTCTGAGTTAGAAGTTTACTTTTGAGATTGCTCCGGAACCTCATGGTTGTGCTCCCATTACTGATCGGTTGTACTCCCCTCTTGTTGTGCCCGCATGTGGGAAATCAGAATGGCCGCACTCCCCGCACTGTATCTTCAGTGCTGTCCTCTAGAACTCTGTGATCTCGGGTGGAGACAGCATGTCTCAAACTGGGGCCAGCTCTGCTGTCCTCTCTGAACTATCTGGGCTTGGTGCACCAGAATGTGGTCTCTTCTCTCTTTCCCTCTTAATTTGTTCCTCTGCGAACAGACTGGCCACTCCCCCTGGACTGTTTCCTCAGTACAGTCCTCTGTATCACTGTCATCTAGGGAAGGGGGCATCGTCACTCCAGCTGGGGTCAGGCTTGCAGTCCTCTCTGTTAGTGGGCAGTTCCATGGGCTACTTCTCCCTCAAGGACTGGTGCACTGGGTGGAGGTCTGTTTTCTCTCTCCTTTTCCGGTGGAGACATAAACAACACCCTCCCATGTGTGGATTACTGTCCTGCTGCCCCAATGCCAGCTTTTTTTCTTTCCTCCTCACTCTGTAGGCCTTAAAGGGATGAGGAAAGAGGAAATGAAATCTTTCAGCCCCTGTGCTATCTGAATCTCCTCCTCCTCCTTTTTATTTTTGAAATCATGTGCATCCTTGGGTTTGGTCTGACCCATGCCAAAGTTCCTGATGCTTAGCATGGAGACTACGCAATATGTTCATTTTCCCCTATACCTCTTGTGCTCTTTGAACTTCTCAGTGGACTCATGTTGTACTTGTCTATTTATACTTGGCTAACATCACTCAGCATAAGTTCCTCCAACTCTTTCCATGAGATAATATGTTTCATGTTTTCATTGCTACTTTTTAAGGATGTGTAATACTGCATTGTGTGTATACACTAGAGTTTTTAAGCCATTCATCTATCAATGGAAATTTAGGTTATTTCCAATTCTTTGCAAGTGTGAACTGTGCCACTGTGAGCATTGGAGCACAGATGTCTGGTTGTGGTCTGTTTGCTCCCTCTTCTGGGTATATGCCCAGTTGGGTTATTGCTGGATGTAAGGTAAGTCAATTTCCATTTGTTTTAGGTATTGCCAAATCACTTTCTACAGTGGCTCTATGTATCGAGACCACCATCGGTGGATGAGAGTCCCATCTCACCACACCCCCTACAACATTTGTTACTTTCTAAATTTTTTTGAATTAGGCTATCTTTGGGGGTGTTAAGCGTATCTCATAGTGGTTCTAATTTGCATTGCCCTGGTGGCTAATGATTGGGAACATTTTCTCACATGTGTACTGGCCATTCAGGTTTACTTACTTGTGAACCTTCTGCTCAAGTCTTTTGCCCACCTCCTCAGTGGGCAATTCATCTTTTCCTTATTATAGGCTTACTGAGTTTTGTAGATTATAGTAATAAGCCCTTTGTCTGATATGTCGTTGCTAAGTATCTTTTCCCAGTCTGTGGGCTCTCTTATTACTCTCTTGATGAAGTCTTTCTATGAACACAGGTGTGTTACCATTAGTATGTCTCACTTGTCTACTTTAGCTTTCTCTGTACTTATCATTCTTTATTTCTGGTAGCCTATGTATTCCCTGCGCCAAGGTTCTTAGGTTTGCCCCAATTTTCACGTTGATGATACTAATAGTTTGGGGGTTTTCCTCGAGGTGTCCCTGGCACCAAGCCACAGATCTCTGGCACTCTGCAGTGAGTACCAGTGGGGGCCCGGGGAGGATGACCTTTGGGATGGCCAAGAGCTCTGGTGTGACGCAAGGCTAGATTATAGGACCCAGCTCCCCTACTGAGCGTCCTATCCCAAGCTCAATGATCACCTTGGAGCTCCCAACGTGGCCTGCTTCCCTGGGAGCCATCTTGCTAGAAGTCCCCTTTGATTTGTTTTAATGGTATTGACTTTTAGTCGATTTCAACTTATAGCCACCCTATAGAATGAGAGTACAACTTCCCCTATGGGTGTCCATGGCTGTAAATATTTACCAGATCAAAAAGCTTCATCCTGCTCCTGCTAGTCTCTTTATAGTTTCACCCTACATATCATCTTAATATTTGACGATAACTATCATGACTCCTGTGTAGTTTCTTCTTTAAACCAGTTTGTATACACTAAGGCTTTATGTTACTTCTATCATATACTGACATAAATAATCCCTAAAACAATAAGTTCTATGCTCGATAAATCCTTCATTTGAAGCTCACTTTATCATAATATAAAACTTGTCTATAGATAATTGGATTTTAATTGGATATCCTGACTCACCAAAATTTGATTGCTATTGAGAATAGTGGAACATATTACATGGTAGATTTGCACTGAGATTTTATGTGTAGTTCCTCTTAATATTTATATTATTAATCAGTTATATTATGTTTTCATTAATTCTGTGGCCCACTCTAACCCTTGACAATTTCTCTTGCCCTGGATGGCAGTTTCCTTACCTATTTGTATTTAAATATATAGACCATACTTACAATGGATATTAGCAGCTCTAGTTTTTTCATCATAAACTATAACCAAATATTCCTAGATTTTGTAGAAAAAAACAAGAAAACAATAGGCACAAAACAGCCTTAGCCTTTCAGAATAGTAAAACAAACTTGAGATAATGATGTAGACATATATTAAATAATAGCAAGACTAAAGCAACTGATTAAAATGAAGACCTAATCTCTATGAATATGGAGCTATAATAAATGGTTAAGAATGTAGAATCTAGCATCAGCTTCTAAGATTCAGATTCACTGATTAGCCTCATAATGTTGCAATATGGATCAGAAGAGACTATACATCCAAATTATCTAAAATACTGCACTGACCCAAATATTTAGCTAATACCTCTTCATATAAACCTGTTCCAGGAACATAATGGGCATTCAATAAACACTGTTGAATGAATAAATCAAAGTATGTGCAGAAGTAAGAATACTTTCTTGTTATTTATTCATTAATTTTTTAAATCAATAGTCCTATAAGGACATACTCTAAATATCATACAATTCAAAAGTTCAATTATGTCAACAAGTGCTGTACAATCATTACCACAATCAATTCCGGGACATTTTCTTCTTTCTTGTAAATAAAGTAGATTGTTCCTGCAATGCATTTTTTCACAAAGAGAAATGTAATATTTTGATTGTGTATATATCACAGATAGTAAGAAAAAGAAAAACATAACAAAAGCTCAAGTTTTTAACTTTTAGTATTACAAATTCTGTGCAGAATGAAATAATTTTTCCCTCATATCTTTTAAAAACTTACTTTCTAAATTTTATTCAAGCAATTAATTAAACTGACTTTACTTTAATATTATCAAATGATCCCATAGTTATTTGCCTTTAAGTCTTTGACAATTAATACTTTAATCAGACATGCTTTCCAAATAAAATTTCAACTTCCTTCTACATTATTAATGCTAAAATTTTATAACAGGAACATGAATAAGATGCTACAATAAAATCGAATAGTGGGAAAAAATAAAGTCGAATATTGTTAGAAGTACATAATCTGTCATAGAAAGGAACTACAGGTTAAATCTTGAACCATCATCACAAAAATGGAAACTCCTATATTAAAAAAAAAAACTTTCCTGTTTTTTAGTGTATTCATCCAAATCTGTTTCTAAACAAAAATGTTCTACAGTGAAATTCATACAACCATTGTTCAAATATTGAAATTTTAAAAATAAAACATTACTCTATTTTTCTCTTTCTGAAGGTTATCCTAAGAAAGATATGCTCATGAAATGTATTTTAAGTAAGTAAATAAATGAATTCTGTGATATTTCAAAGGGACCATGTTCAATATTACAAGCATACTTCAGAAAGATAGCAGATTCAATTTCAGACCTTTGCAATAAAGGAAATATCCCAATAAAGTTGGTCACATGATTGGTTTTTTCTAGTTTTCCTGTACAAATAAAAGTTAGGTTTACACAACTATTAAGTGTGCAGTAGCATAATAAAAGAGTTTGAAATATTGTGTGAATTACCCAAGTGTGACAGAGAGACAAACACATAAATTGAGCACGTTATTGAAAACATGGTGCCAATAGATTTGTTCCTCAACATTTTTATTTAAAAAAATTAAAACATAAGGTAAGACTGTATTTTTTATCATAGGAAGCAGTATAACCATATGTGATGTCTTATTTTACATAATCATAATAATTAATGTTTTAAAATATCCAAATAATGATAAACATGCAAAACAACAGAGTATGTTCAAAGCATCTATCATGTTTGTTGATGCTGGAGTTTGAACAATGTGAAATATTAGCTAATTTAATATTTGACCTTATACTTTAAAATTTTTTTAATGATGTTTAAACATTTCTCTGTGATATGGGGTTAGCATCAAAAAAATTCTCAATAATGCACACTTCTTAGTATTGTTAAGGTGACTTCATAAAAGTTTAATTAAAAGAGAAACTTCCAAGGGGAACTGTTCGGCCAGTTAAATTCAACACACTGCAGAAGAGTATGCCGTCTCTTTACAGGGTAGCCAAGGGTGATCTTGATGGACGCATTTGAAGGACAGAGGATCATCTTGAGTCCATAATATGAAAACTATAAGGAAACTGAAAATTGCATTGATGAGAAAAGGTCAGGAAAGTTGCACAGAGAAGTGTTTCTCCCCAATCACAACAAGGCCTTTGCTAATTCTCTAAAAGTAGCCAGGGCTGTCCTAGAAGAATTTGGCTAAGAAACCTTATCCCTTTCACCCCACAGCCTTGATCTTGACCCTTCAGACTTCTCCCCTCCACCTCTAAACTAAATATTAAAGAACCCAATTGAAGTCCCTTGGTGTAAACTGAACACTTCGGAATTCTTTGGGAAGGATCAGAGTGAAAGGATACCACCTTTAAAAGCTATATTAAGAAAAAAAATAAGTTCACAATTTTATTTGTATTTATTTTAATAATGACTTCCAGATTTTGTAGCAATACCCTTGTTAAGCAAAAAGACAATTTATAATGATTATGAAAACCAAAATAGAAGTACACTTGATTGAGAAGGAATGAGCTAACTGGTCTGCAAACAGGTATAACTGAAACTATCGATACATTACATGCTGTTGTTAGGGGTCAGACGGTGGTTCAAACCCCATAGTGATCTCAGGCACAGCAGAACGAAACGCCGCCCTGTCCTGTGCCATGTGGACAGCTCTTCTCATGCCTGAGCCCCTCGTCGCAGCCACTGGGTCACTGTATCTCACTGAGGGCTTTCCTCTCCTTCACGGCCCTGTCACTTTGCCAAGCAGGATGTCCTTCTCCAGGGACTGAGGAGGGCCATAGTAACTTATGCTCTTAGAAAACAAGTTAAATTGCTATGTTGTAAATAAATACTTTCATTGAATTCTTTGAGTTTGGGATATGTTGTGCATATTTTTCCTTTTCAGTTTTCTAATTCTAGGTCTGTGCACATTGTATTATAATATTTGGCTTCATCTTCTCCAGTTGCCCTTTGAAATGTTCTATTCAGATAATTGATTTCATTATTTCCTCCATTTGCTTTAGCTACTCTAAAATTAAGAGCAAGGTTGAGCCTCTTTTGAATTTAATGTTGATCTTTCTAATCTTTTAATTTTTTAATTATTATTGTTATTATTTTCATTTCAGTAACTTTATTGAAAGGCATAGCCCTTAATACCAAACATAGTGGTAGTTTGTTAGGTTGCCTCTGTCGATTGATAATTAACACTGATGTATTCAAATACTGAAATATTATCAGCTGTACCTGACAACAGAAAAGTGACCTACAAAAGCAGTTTGCAAAAAGTAATTTTAAGATATAATGTGGTGCTTTGGCTTACATGTTACATAAATATCTGTCACATGATGTCTAAACTAAATCTGAATTTGTTATAGCCAGTCTGGCTGGTCTCTGGCTGCCCCATGCACAGAGTAACTATTTACAAAGCTTTGCGCGTTGTCAGTCTTCTTGCATTCGTTAATTTACATGGACCATGCAGGGGGATAACTCAGTTACTTTATTACTAGTAAGGTGCCTACTTAAGATTTGATTTTGCACAGTATGGGCCTTTAGTGCAGGTATACTGTTGCTTAAAAACAAAACAAAACACAGACAATGGCTGTTTTACCTAAAAAAAGGCCTAATAAAAACTGGAATGTTTAACTTTAATACACATTAGTGTGGTAAAAACATTTCCAGTGTTGATTTATTGTGAGTTTCTAGTAAGTGAAATTAACTTTTTCAGTGGGGTTAGATTGAGGCACAGATTCTGTATAAAATATGTTTTTCTCATGGATGCAAATATCTACCGTTTTCTAGAAAAAATATTAAAGATGGTGAGTATGTCAAATTTAACAGGTCTATATTGTTGCTTTATACAAAATGACTCCAGATACAAATGTACTCTCCATATAGCAATGATGTCCCCAGACATGGGTTATGTATTTTCACTGCGGGTGCCTAGAAACGATCCTTGTTGCTTAATATAGTAATTCTCATTAAGTCTTCGCAGCACATTTGCAAAATGTTGCTTTTGATACAATCCTCATAATAAACACATTTATAATCATAATTTATAAATATAAAACTCTCTCTTATACATGGGTTTCTGTGGACTTGTTTCTCTAAAGTACCTAGACTAACACAATGGCTTCTAAAACTTAGGCTTGTAGAGAAAGGCTTCAGAGAAGAGTTTTTGTTGCCGCTGTAATAACGCAATGAAGGAACTGTTTCAGATATTGTTGAAAGGCGGCCTATCCTGTAGTAACTTCTTCAATTTAATTGCCATCACCCGGAAACAATGCATTTCAACTTCTGAACTTTTGGTTTGGAACACTTACTTGATGAATATTCAGTTAAACAAGTGGATAAAAGTTCTTGCCAGAGGATGTACACTGGTACAGATAGGAACTGAAAATACAGGGAATCCAGGGCAGATGATACCTTCAGGACCAGTGGTGTGAGTGGCGAAACAGGGAGGGTAAAGGGAGAGTGGGTAGGAAAGAGGGAACCGATTTCAAGGAACTATATGTGACTGCCTCCCTGGGGGATGGACAACAGAAAAGTGGGTGAAGGGAGACATCGGACAGGGCAAGATATGACAAAATAACAATTTATAAACTATCAAGGGCTCATGAGGGAGGGGGGAGCGGGGAGGGAGGGGAAAATGAGGACCTAATGCCAGGGGTTTAAGTAGAGAGAAAATGTTTTGAGAATGATGTACACATGCGTTTTACACAATTGATGTGTGTATGGATTGTGATAAGAGTTGTATGAGCCCCTAATAAAATGATTTAAAAAAAAAGTTCTTGCCAGAAGGTCAAATCTCTCCCATTTTTTCTTAGAAAGTTTCTGAAGACCTACTCCTTTTGTTAATTGTATACACTCTGGTCTTGGATCCCAAGTGCTATGCTAGATAATGTCAGCACAGGGTGGGGGCGGGGGTACTGTAGAAAGTAAAATCCTGCAGTGGCATGCCTTAAATTGACCACCCGTCTTTCAAAATTAAGGCAGTTTCTCCTTTCAAGTGGTAGGTTCTCTTGAATGAGTGAATAATAGACTGGCAGAAACTGAAAGTCAGTAACACCTTTGACTTTCCAACACACCTTCTTCAAAGCAGTCTTTTCTAATTTCATCAAGTCTGAAGCTGTGAATCTATAATGGCTAATATGAATCAAGTCATTTGCCAATGGGATATCCCTCTCTGTTTCTATTGATTTTACAGCCAAATACAAGCAACTGAGTCGAACACACCCAAGGTGCTTGCATAGTACCTTCATTTTGGACAAAAATATGTCCAGTCAATTCATAGCTAAAGAAAATGTTTCTGTGTCAAAGACAAAGGACTGAGTTAGACTAGAAAGTTCTTTAACTTCAAAGTCACTTATACTTGCAGTCATTTTGAGGCTGTTCTTGTGAACAGACTCAATTACTCTCACCCCGCTGACCTTTGACTGACATCTAGACTCCAGTTCCAATAAGGTATTCAGCTGGTGTAGTAGTTTCTGAGTGTAAGTTGTTGCCAGTACTTCTATCATGAAGATCACAACAGCAGCTCCTCAGCGGTAACTACCCTCCCCCGACCTGCTCACACCTCACCCTAGGATATCAATCCTAAAGGGCTCTGAGGTGAGTGGAATAGCGGGACAGAGGGAGAGGCCTAGGGAGGAAAAGCAGTACTGGGTGGAGGTCTCCACAGAGCCTCAGAAATGAACCTCTTTCTCATCCTTTTAATGAACATTTTCTTTCTTTATGAATGATATTCTTGATGTCTTTTCATAGTTCATCAGATCTTCTGATGCCAAATCTGTTGTTGAGCTCTTGTGGAAATTCAGGTGGGATAGTCTCCAGGTTGTATTTTGTCTCTCATGGACTTGCCTTCATTTTTTTTTCAGCCTGGTTTTTGCTGCTGATATTGAGCTTTTCCATTATTTCTTCCCACAGATGTAGTCAATTTTTTGTGCATTCTATCTGGAAAAGTCCACGAGTCTAGTCACCTTTTGTGTTGTTCAAAAAAGGTGTTTGCTATGAACAAGTCATTGATTTTTTAAAATGCTATCATGTGATCTCCAGCTTCATTTTTATCACCAAGTCCACGCTTTCCAATGACTGTTCCTTCCCCTTTATTTCCAACCTTGCATTACAGTCACCAATAATTATCAATGCATCTTGATTGCATGCTTGATCAAAAGGTGACTGAAGTCCTTGGTGTAGTTCATTTTCTTCATCACTAGCTTTTGTGATTGGTGCATGAATTTAAGTAATAGTTGTATTGATTGGGTTTCCATGAAGGCAAGTAGATATAATTCTATCACACTCAACATTGTACTTCATTATTGATTTGGCAAAGTTCTTTTTGACAATGAATATCATGCCATTCTTCTTGATTGTGTCATTCCTGATATAGTAAATCCTATGATTTTCTAATTCAAAATGTCCAATACCAGTCCATTTCAGCCCATTAATGCCTAGGGCATCAATCTTTATGAGTTCCATTTTATGTCTGATAAATGCTAATTTTTCTAGATTCCTACAGTGCAAATTCCAAGTTATGATCATTAACAGATTTTTGCAGATGTTTCTCCTTATGTTGAGTTGTGCCCCATCAATAAATGAAGATCCCAGAGGCTCCACTTCTAGGGACTTTCCTTGACCCATTTCACCCTGCTAACTCAACTCTGAGAAATTAGCTCCTTTTCCATCATATTTTGAGTGCTCACCAACCCAAGGGACCCATTTTCGGACACTGTCTCTGATCATTTTCTGCTTCCATTCATTAGGCCTTCAGTATCTGACAAAGTTTCAATTCTATGCATACACTTTTCAGTGGCTCATTCCTCTCCAGTAGGGAGCAAGGTCCTTCTTTGTTGCCTGTTCTTCGTCTGGAAGCTCCACTGAAAGCTGGTCACTTTGACTGACCCTACTGGCACTGGAAATACCTGTGGCATAACTTCCAGCATCACAGCAACACACAAGTCACCACAATAAGAGAAACAGGAAAGGTGTTTGACAGGGTTGTATCCTCTCACCATATTTGTTCAATCTGCATTCTGGGACAATAAGCAGAAAAGGTGGTTTATATGGAGAAGAATGCTATCAAGACTGGAAGAAGGCTTATAAACAGCCTTCCATGTGTAGATGACATATCTTTCTTGCTGAAAGTGAGGAAGTTTTGAAGCACCTGTTAATGAAGATCAAGGATTTCAGACTTCGGTATGGATTGCAACTCAATGTAAAGAAGATCAAAATTCTCAAAGTTGCACCATTTGGTAACATCATAATAAATTGAGAAGAGGTTGATATTGTTAAGGAATTAGTCTTGCTTGGACCAACAATCGATTCTCATGGAAACCAAAAGACATGCTCTATTAGATAAATTGGCTGCACAAGACTGATTTAGATTATTGGTAAACTAGGATAATATGAGGATTCAGATGCTCCTGACTCAAGTCATGGTATTTCCAATTGCCTCATATGCATGTGAAAGTTGGACATTAATGAAGACTGTCAAAGAATTAATGCATTTGAATTTTGGTGCTGGAGAATGATATTTAAAATACCATGGATTGCTAAGAAGATGAACTCATCTGCCTTGGAAGAAGTTAGAGTGCTCTTTAGGGGGCAAGGATGACAAGACAACATGTCCTACACATTTTGGACATGTTGTCGGGGGCACCAGTGCCTGGAGAAGGCCATCATGTTTGGTGAAATAGAAGGGCATTGAAAAAGGAGAAATGACCTCAAATAGATGGCTTGACACAGTGGCTGCAACAATGGGTGCAAGCATGGGACTAATTGTGGAGATGGCAAAAATCCAGACTGTATTTGGTTCTGTTGTGCATAGAGTTGCTATGGGTCAGAACCGATTCTATGGCACCCTATAACAACAAATAAATAAATCACATGAAATGTTAGGTACCATATTGGCTGTTCCTCAATAGGGATGATTAGATATACTTCATGATATTTCCTAAAGTCCAAATTTGAATGCCCCCAGTAATACAAAAACAAAAAGAAAACCTCATCGTCTTTATATATGTCTCATTTGTGGGCAGTACTAATTCTTTACAATAGTATTCATTTTATTTAACTCTTCCCCTAACGTACTTATTTGCTCTAGATTTTTTCATTCAGAGTAAAGATAACACAAACTGCTTTGTCATATACAACTTTTCCAATATAAGAAGATAAACTATTTTGTCCTTGCTGAGTAACTTTTCTCCTAAAACCCAGGTTTAAACTCTTTACATTATTAGCTCATTGTCCAGACTAATTTCCTCTGGGTGAGCTCCACTGTATCAGTAGCATTTTATTTTGTCAATATTTCATTAAAATCAATTATGCACAAATTAATTCAATAATACTCCCTAATTATTGATTGACAATAAATAGTCTTGTTCTGCTCTCTGATGACTATAATACTTTGGGAATTTGTGTTCAATTGGTCAGTTGGGGTTCTGATTTGAGATCAAATTAAAGAAAAATCACAATACATTTCATTTTATCTACTATTATATTGAGAAAACATTGGAGTTTGTGTGTGTGTGTGTGCATATGCCTTCTCTTTGACACATGCATATTTATTTCATATGCTTGAAGAAGAACTGCTAGAGTATTGAATGTTCATATTCTGAAAACACTTTTATGTTTTTAACTCAATATCTTGCATGCAAATCTAAAAACAGAACACTTCAATCAGCAAGTAAGAATGACAATTTCTGAAACATTATCATAGTGATATGTTTCACTATGAGTGAAATATAATGAGTATCTTTGTAATTAGGTGTGTTAAGTAAAGAAAGAACAACAGTATATTTACTTTTGTTGTATATGAACATATTTCAGTTGTTTTCTCCTTATTGTAGGCTACATGGAAACATGTAAAATAGTCTTACTCATTTTATTTAGCTATGCTCAGATTATTTGAGTTACCTAATTTGAATATAACCACCCACAGGTCTGAGATTTCAAATGAACCTGATGGTGTAGAAAATTGGCTTGAAAGAGGCAAGGAGTCCAGATGTAAATGTATAGGTGTAGCATCTGTGGTTTCAGTACAGACATATTGCTGATCTACTTTAAGATAATCAAACTCCCAACCTAGTGCTTATAAATTAATTATGTTTAGAACTCTTATAGAAAGCAAAATAGAACTTAATACAGAACTTGAGATGTTACAGCACATTCTCTTCTTTACTTGAAAAGTATAGGTAAAATACAAATTCAAAGAATTCAGATGGTATTTAGATCATGTGTGGACTAGAAATATAGCAATAATAATTCAATGAAAATCTTTCAATAAGATATATTTTTAGTCTAAGGACTGAGCTCTTAATCTTAATGTGAATATGGACAATTAATAAGGAAGACCATGGAATAATTCATGCTTTTGCATTATGATGTTGGTAAAGAATAGTGAATGTACTTTGAGTCGCCAGGACAAACAGATCTCTTTTGGAAAAAGTACAGTTAAAATGCTCCTTAGAAACTACTATGAGTCCGTCTCAGCAATTTTTGACAGGCCATCAGGAGAGTCCAGTCCCCTGGCAAATGTCATCATGCTTGGAAACGTATATTACATATTTTATATAGAGAGAAACAAGATATTCTAAACCACATAGATGAGTAAAATATAGCTCTCTATATCTATATCTATATCATCTATATCTATATCTATATAATAACTTATAGATCCATTGGATCCATTGGCAAAAAATATGTTTTGGTACATTACTGAATATCAAAATAAGAGTTTTGGAAATTTAAGAAGTAGAAGTTTCTTAGAAAATGTTTGTGATGCTGGTGATCCACATCAGAGAAGGACGTAATGCCGAAGTAGTAATGCCGAAGCTGATTACAATACTCCTGATGCTATTGGGTGCCTTTGTGTCAGCTTCTCTCATAAGGAGTCTATGTAGAACAGAGGAACACAGTAGCTCGTTGGGTGCCACATTTTTTCCTCACACTCATTGTTATGTTTGAGCCCAGTGTTGCAACCTCTGTTTCAATCCATCTAATTAAGGGTCTTCATCATTTTTCACTTTCTACTTTCCCAAGCATAATGACCTTTGCCAGTGACTGCAGTCTCTTGATAATTTGTTCAAATTTCCTGAGACGAAGGCTTGTCACGCTAGCCTCTAAGGAGTATTCTAATTGTACTTTCTCTAGGAGAGATTTGTTTGTTCTGACAATTCACAGTTCTTTCACAATTCTTTATCAACATCATAATTCAAATGCATGGATTCTTCTGTCATCTTCTTATCAATTGTCCAGCTTTCACATATGTACCATAGCTTGAGTCAGTCACACCCTAGTTCTCAATGTAACAATATCTTTGCTCTTTAACATTTAACAATCCTTGTGAAACAGATTTGCCCAATGTAAGATGTTTGATTTCTTGACTGTGGCTGTTATGAATATTTACTGTGGATCCAAATAAAATGTAATCCTTAACAATCTCAGTCTTTTCTGTTTAATGAGAGTACCTATTGTTCTAGTCATGAGAATTTTTTTTCTTTATGTTTAGTGATAATGCATATTGAAAGCTTTGATCTTTATCAGTAAGTACTTCAGGTCTCCTGTGTTTCCAGGAAGTTGTATCATCTACATTTGAAAGATTATTAATAAACTAACTTTTTCATAGTGTAATTTTCTAAGATTATTTTCTCAGCACACAAGTTGACTATGTATGATACAAATATGTAGCCTTGATACATACCTTTCCTAGTTTTAAACCATCTGATATTCCCTTGTTCTGTTTAAATTACTATCTCTTGGTCTATATAAATTGTCCATATGAGCAAAATGAATTGTTTTGAAATTACCATTCTTTGAAGTGTTATCCAGATGGTTTTTATAATCTACGCTCTTAAATGTCTTTGAATAGTCCATAAATCACCACTAAATATCTTTATGCTTTTCTCCAATTTCAGGCAATATCTATTTGACTTCAGATAGGTCCCTGGTTCCATATCCTTTTCTTAATCTGGCTTGAATTTCTAGTAGCTTCCTGTCTATGTCCTGCTGCAACCATTTTAAAATGATCTTCAACAAAATTTTACTTTATGTAATATAAATAATCTTGCTTTGCAAGTTCCATATTCTGTTGGTTTACCCCTCTTAGGAATGGGATGGATCTCCTTCAGGCATTTAGTCAAGTAGCTTTTGTACAGATTTCTTGGCATAGACTAATGTGTACTTCCAGAGGAACATCAATTTGTTGAAACATTTCAATTGGTATTCTGTCAATTATAAGAATCTTGATTTTTATTTATTTAGCTAATGCCTTCAGAGCACCTTGAATTTCTATCAGTAACCTTTTTAAAAAAAATCATATACTGTTTCTTGAAATGTTTGAATGGCAACCAAACATTTTTTGGTATTTTATCTCTGTGTATTCTATCATTTTATTTTGATGCTTTCTGTATCATTCATTATTTTGCCTATAGAGTGGCTGGAAACTTGGATTTTTTCTTCAGTTCTTTCCATTTGAGATATGTTGAGGATATTCTTCCTGCAACTCTCATTGACAGTAATCATTACACTGAAAATATCATGATTATTTTGCATTAGCCTGTGGATAGTATCTCCACTACATTCTGTTTGAAGTAAAGACTAGGCTTCAGGTAAAACAAGGAGCTCAAATATTGGGGAACGGTCTTAGTCCTATTTTCTGCCTTAAAGAAAGAAAAATATGTCTGGCAAACATATAGGTCTGATATCAGTTTATATATCCCTGTGGAAAGCTTTCATGAGCTCCATATTAACATATTTCAGATCATTAATTACAATTTTTTTTTCTGATGAAAATGTATCTTCGAACACAAGTATGGCACTTGCAGGTATTAGCATCTTAACCTTCTTAGAAGTAGTACCCCTAACCAATCAGTGGGTCAACTAAAAGTGCCCTCCCTTCAGTGATTTCCAAATATATCTTAGTGTGGCATCATCATCTAAGAATAATTGCATATTTCTACCAAAAGACCAATTGTTTTTAAACATCATTAGTGTGGTTTTGTGTGTCTAGATTCTCAGTATTACATAGAAGAGGTAAAAGTACAAAAGTCATGAAATACAATAAATGTCCTTTTTTGAATAAATTTTGAATTGGAAAATGGCAATATGAAAATATACATTTTCTAAGACTGTCAGTGCAGTGGCAGTATTTTGGAGCAATTAGTTGTTCCAGACAGCAAGAAAACTACTTTGGAGTTATTGGAGACACGAGCGAGCGACAACTTTAAGGAGCTTCTATTGTCTGAAGGAGAGGGAATTGGAATAAAAAAAAACTACTACAATTGATTAAAATGCACTGCCTCTCCCCGCCAAGGGAGGAGGGAATGGGGAGGGAGGGGTAAAAATGAGGAACTGATGCCAAAGGCTCAAGTAGAAAGCAAGTGTTTTGAGAATGATGATGGCAAAAAATGTACAATTGTGCTTGACACAATGGATGGATGGATGGATTGTGATGAGTGTTGTACAAGCCCACAATAAAATGATTAAAACAAAAAATACACTGCCTACAAAAAATCATATGATTTAGACCAAACCCAACACTGCCATTGATTCAATGCTGACTCATAGTGACCACCTGTGGGTTTCTGAGACTGTAACTGTTTACTCAGAGTGCTGGCTGTTTTGAAACCTGCTATATGGATCTCAGCCCAACCAAAGTGTAAAGAACATAAAGGTTAAAAAGGTTAGCGTTCCCTGTGAGACAAGCTGAAACACACAATCTAAGCTCTATTTCAAACAAACAAATGATCTGATAAAAGAAGAAAAAAGGAGGAGGAAAATATATTGTGTTAATTGTTAATATTTGATTAAATATTAGGGTTATGTATTTTAATAAATATTTGGCTTATGCGAAAGTGCTGAGGTGTAGAGTTGGCAGTGTAGCTACATATGTGAACTAGTCATAGTAGAGGTGATTGGAAAGGATAAAAAGATAAGAGAGAAAAGGGAACCCTAGGGATGCAATGGTTACTATGTCTGGCTGTTAACTACTGCAAAGGTTGAAGGTTAGAAGCCACCACTATTTCCAAGGGAGAAAAGACCTGGCAAATTTCTCTTGTACATATTATACCCTTGGAAACTCCACAGGGGAATTCTACTCTTTCATGCTGAAGTGCTCCAAGACACAATGACAACATCGAAAATGGAGGTGACTAGATTCCTGATTAGTTTCCATGGTAACAAGAAGGGTGTGATATTCTGAGAGGTTTAGAAATCCATCCATATATCTTGCAATGTCCCTTTTACATATTTATGAATATCTGTAAAACTTGAAGCTCAGATACACTGACATTGAGTTGATTCTGACTCTGTAGGACACAATATATCTGTTCTTGTGGGTTTCTAAGACAGCAAATATATGGGAACTGAAAGCCTCATCTTCCTCCCACGGAGCAGCTAGTGGGTTCAAACTGCTGACCTTGTGGTTAGAAGCTCACGACTTAACCCCCTAAGACTATAATAAATAATCAAAATATGTTTTTATGTCTATTAGAAGCTGAGTTTATATTTCTATGAAGCTGAATACTAGGCAGAACCAGACCTTTAATCACTGTAAGACAGCTCTTTGAAGACACCCCCAAACTCTCTTTATTATCCTTTCTGATGATTAAGGAGATTTTGTGCGTGCTTCTTCAGCTATGGCAACAGATAACCTGTCCTTTCATAAAACTGATCTTGAGTTGGCAGGGAGTTTGAAGGAGGGAGTTGGTTTATCTGTGTGCTTGGCTTTAACTGAAAACATTGGAGATTTGAAGCCACCAGTGTCTCCACAGGAGAAAAGACCTGGCAATTAGCTCTGGTAAATGATGGTTTAGAATGTTTTCAAGAGGAAGCAGTGGATAGGACACTTGTGGAAGGATATGGGGGAGATAAAGACTACCCCCATTCACATCAATACCCAATCAAATGAAACTGGGGGAAGAACTCCTGATGCATTCCTAAATCGTGTCTTCCATCTGTTTCAAATGAGTTGATTGTTACGTTGTGGTGGTGGTGTCATCCAGTGGCTTCCAACACACAGAGACTGTGCACAACAGAATGAAACCCTGCCTGCTCCTGGGCCATCCTCTGCTTAAGCCCATGGTTGTAGCCACTGTGTCAACCCATTTATTTGAAGGCCTTCCTCTTTTTTCACTGCCCCTCTACTTGATCAAGCATGATAACCTTCTCTGTAGACCTGTGCTCTCTACAACATTGTCTAAAGTATGTAAGACGAGTCTTGCCTCTAAGGAGCACTTTGGTTGTATTTCTTCCAAAACAGCTTGGTTTGTCTTTTTAGCGGTCCATGACACGTTCAACATTACTCTCCAATCTGACAATTCAAATGTATTGATTGTTCTTTGGTCTTCTTTAACCAATGCCCAACTTCCACATGCTTCTGAGGCAATTGAAAATGCTGTGGCTTGGGTCAGATGATTGTTATAAGAAGTAATAGTATCAAAATATCTTTACAAAGATACAGTTCAATGAGTTTACTGGTGAAAAAGTGAAAAAAAAAAAACAACCCCAAAATTTGGGGCAGCTACACATAGTTCAACTTAGAGATTTAATTAATTTCCAAGAGATCTTTTCACTGCAGAGTTCAGATGACATGATCAAACTTTCTAGATAGCATGGCTTCCCTGTGTAGTAGAGCTTAAATTCTGAGCACTAGGTTGGCAGAAGGCTAACTGACCGGATGGCAGTGAGTGAGTATAGTAGTGAAAGTCCTAAATATACTTGCAGAAACTCTATGTGGATTAAGCTGCCATTTAATTCTCTCTGACCAGTAACCAGAAATGCAAAATTCTTACCTCAAGCAGAATGCATTAGAAATTGGAATTCTACCAACCCAATAATCAGCCAAGAGAGAGGCTGCCTCCCTTAGATACTTACTTGGGTAGGACTCTGATGGAGATTGGGATACTGGACTCACATGAGTCAGGCTATGACTCTTGGTCCTAAAGCCTCGGGCTAATTTTTAAACTCTTTTATCTAGTATACATGTCCCAGTCCTGGTCTCATTCTCATTTCTGTAGTCCTTAAGCCACTGGTTCCCTGTAAACTCTTGGATGCCATTATGACCTACTGCTGATAATATCTCACGCCTGGATGATCTGGCCTCGTCTTTGCCTTGTGTTTTTCCTGTTTGTGACTGTGGTTAAGTGTCACTGTCATTTCTGTTGGGTTCCATCAAGTCCGTTCCCATTGAGAACAATGGAATGAAACACAGGCCAGTCCTGCACCACCTCACAACTGAGGCCATTGTTACAGCTACTGTGCCAATCCATCTCCTTGAGGGTCTTCTTCTTCTTGCTGCCCCTCTATTTTACGAAACTTTATGTCCTGATCTGGAGTCAACATACTCAAAGGACATGAAATGACATTTTTCCATGCTTTGCCTCTGAGGAACATTCCGGCTGTGCTTTGTCGATGAGTGGGTTCTTTGGCGGTCGATGGCACTTTCAATATTCTGTGCTAGCAACATCATTCAAGTTCACAAATTCGTCTTCCGCCTTCCTTATTCAATGTCTGACTTTCAAATTCATCTGATGCAGTTGAAAATATCGTGGCATGGGTCAGGTGCAATTTAGTCCTCAAAGTGACCTCCTTGATTTTCAACAATTTAAAGAGGACTTGTGCAGCAGACTTACCTAACCCAATGCGCTGTTTTAACTCTTGATTGCTGCATCCGTGAGCATTGATTGTGGATTTAAGCAAGACAAAATTCCTGATTACTTCAATAGTCTCTGTGTATCCTGATATTACCTATTGGTCCATGTGTGAGATTTTAATTTTTTAGACAATGAGTTGTAATCCATCTTGAAGGCTGCTATCCTTGAACTTCATTAGCAAGTGTTTCAAGCCTCATTCTCAGTTTAAGCAAGCATGACTGTGTCATCTGCATATCACTGGTTGTTAAAAGCCTTCCTCCAACCCTGATGCTGCATTCTTCTTCATATGAGCCTGCCTTTCTAATTATTTGCTCAACAGACAGATTGAATAATTATGGTGAGAGGATATAACCCTGACATACACATTTCCTGATTTTAAACTATGCAGTTTTCCCTTTCTGTTTGCACAACTGCCTCTTGATCTAGGTACTGGTGACTCATTAGCATAATTAAATATTCCCATTCTTCTCAAGGTTTTCCATAGTTTTTTTAATGTCCCACAGGGTTGAATGCTTGTCATAATCAATAAAACACAAGTAAACATCTTTGTGCAAAGGCATTTTTTACAGTGTGGATCAGAGCTGATTATGAATAATATAGCAAAAAATGGGAATTCTAGATTTTGCTCATGCAGAACCTGTACATAAACCAAGAAGTAGACCCTTTGCACAGACCTAGGGATACTGTATGATATAGTTTAAAATCAGGAAAATGTGAGTCAATGTTATATTCTTTACCATATTTAATCAACCAGTTTGCTGTGCAAGAAATCCATAACCTGTATTTTCAGACAATCACTATTTTGTTGTCACAATAATAATACATTTTCTAAAATTCTATATAAATTAACTCATATCATGAATATCTTATTATATTTCTCTAATTTAGCATAGTATTTTTAAAATTTATTCATGAAGTACCATATATTACTCTGTTCTGTTTTAGTGCTGGACACTATACCATTATGTGATGATGTGCCTCACAATTTTCTATTCAATAATTGAATTGAGATTGTTTTCAGTTTGGGGCTATTATAATGTTGCTCTGATTAATCCGTAAAGCATCTAGCATTAGTCACTGCCACCCAATTAATTCCAACTCATATGGACTCTATAGGATGTAGTAGATATAGCTTTTGAGGTATCCAAGGCTGGATCAGAAAGCTTCATCTTTTTCCCGTGGTGTGTCTGAACTGCTGACCTCACCATTAGCATAACCCACTGTACTACCAATGTTCCAATTTTAACTTCTAGGTTCGGATAGAGGATTTCTATGTTTTTAGTAGGTACTAGGAGTAGGAAAGGAGCCCTGCTGACATAGTGTTTACACATTGGACTACTGACTCTAAGGTCAGCAGTTTGAAACCACCAGTCACTCCTCAAGAGAAAAATGAAGGTGTCTACTCCCACAAAGAGTTACAGTCACATAAATCCACAGGGGCAGTTTTACCCTGTTCCTGACCTTGTGAGTCAGAATCAAATCCAGGACAATGAGTGAACAATGGAATGCCAGAAATCAAATCTGTCTTGGAAGAAGTACAACCAGAATACTCCTCAGAGACAAGAACGGTGACAGTCACAAATTTTAGACATGTTATCCGGAAGGACTAGTCCTTGGGTAAGGATATCATGCTTGTTAAAACAGAGGGGCAATGAAAAGTGGAAGCTCCTCCACAAGTTGAATTGACATACTGGCTGTCATAGTGGCTCAAATACAGCAATTGTGATAAAAGGTTTGCTTTGAGCAGGAACCCACTCCACTGTAGCTAACACCACCACGACCACCACCAAGGAGTTGGGTAAGGAACCCTGATGGGTAATGGATTACACTTTGGGCCATTAACTCCAAGGTTCACAAACAGCAGGCAGTTGGCCAACTTCTCCATGGAAGGAAGACAAGGTTTCCTAGTATTGTAAAGATTTACTGTCTCAGAAACTCACAGGGATATTTCTATTCTGTCTCACAGTGTCACTATGAGTGAGACTTGGCCTCTTGGAAGAGTTTGGTTTTGCTTTTCAAGAAGATTGGGACATTTTGGTCATATATTAATGAGCTTAACTTTAAAGCACTGACCTACTGTGTCTATTTCCATGCCTATCAGCAATGCTGACCTCCTAAAATAGGGTTTGTTTTCTGCAAGAAATGTTCTCGAATTAGTCTTATTACTTTTTAAAAAATGTTCACTGGAATCTTCCTGTGGAATCCTCTGGGCCTGGGGATTTGAGCTACAGTCAATCAATGGATGTAATTCCTTATATAATATGTTTTAATTGTGGGCCTTAAACACCTTAGGCTATAGTTCCATTTTGGAGGAGATTCTTTACAGTAATAGGGTGCGATTAAGACTTGACCTTAGCCTTCTGTTATAAACACATTAACAAAAGGGCTGCACTCTCCCTATTTAATATGCAGAGTCAATAAGTCATTCTGGTAGACTTATTAATATATCCTCTGAGATAGTTAAAGTTTATTTTGCAAACCTGGCTGGTAAACACATGCGGGGTTTATTGAAGGGCAGAGAGATAAATGGCTCAATAAGCCTCACCTTTCTAATTCTCAGGTCTCTTGCATTATGAAGGCTGGACCAGGGTACAGCTGCCTTAGCCAGTTCCCTGCTTCAGCTGGCAAGGCTCACTTCCTGCATGACATCCCCAAGCAGAAGCCACATGGACCTACCCGATGCAGCCCTAGGTACTGGAGCACCCATGTGGAGAACCCTGCCAGCACTGAGATACTTACACGTTCACTGATTCGGCTTTTCTCCTGCAGCCGGCATCATTGCATGTGTTTTGTGAGATGGAGGAGGACTTTGTGGATTGGTGTCAGACATATGGATTAATGTTGGACTTGTGGGCTTGGGCAGCACTGGGTTGGGATGTTTTCTTGATGTGCACTTAACCTTTATATAAAACTCTGTCTTATACATGAGTTTCTGTGGATTTATTTCTCTAAAGTACCCAGACTAACACACCTTCACTTACCCCAACCACCATTACCTCAAGACCCCACTTCCTCCACCTCAGTAACACACACTCTCTTATAACATACCAAGTAACAACACATCTCATATTTTACTTCTGCAACTCACCAAAAGTTACTATACTTAACAGGAAGGCTTCCTGTGATTAATACCACTACTTAAAACCTACCCTTAGCACCTTATCCTATGTCTCCTATCCATCCAATGATCATCCCCCCCCCATCTCCACAAAATATGATTTAAAGATCCTGTTTGATCTTTCTTTAGCACAGAGCATCAACCCCTCCCCTTCCCACTTCACAACCCAGAAGACTGTGTATAATCTACAGCTCAAACACTATGTGGTGCAAACAACAGGCAGCATCAGCTACCATGAAAAAGAAAAAACAAGAGAAACAAATTCAACAACTGAAGATTACCCATACCCAATGTAATACACAGTAAATGAAGCCCTTGAACTGCCAGATAGAGAATACAAGGAAATGAAGTTTAGGGACCTATAAGATATGAGGAGATATTCCTGAAAGCAGATCCCCAAAACAAAGCTA
Source organism: Echinops telfairi (assembly GCF_000313985.2). NCBI lineage: Eukaryota > Metazoa > Chordata > Mammalia > Afrosoricida > Tenrecidae > Echinops > Echinops telfairi. Next base: position 23,745,330 of record NW_022111379.1, read on the forward strand.
CTAGAAACCTCACACCCAAAGACAATTCAGGAGCTAAGGAATGACATGGCAGAAATAAAAAGCAAAGTACAAGATCAAACTAATAAAATGGAAAATCGAATTAGCAAACTCAAGACAACCAAGCAGAATTCAGCAAACGAGAGAAAGAATCAAGCAAACAAAAAAATCAAAATCATCTGAAGAAAGCTTGAGGATCATGTGGGATGCCATGAAGTGAAATAATATTCAAATTATTTGGGGTGGATGAGCAAAAAGAAAATAAGTAAATTTATAGTTTAAATAGAAGGGAATTCTTGGAAGAAAATTTCCCCAATATCACAAAGAAGGAGATGATAACCCAGGAAGCAGAGAGAACACCAAATATATTAACACCCCCCACCCCTACCCTCCAATAACAAGACATATAGTAGTCAAATTATCCACCTTCAAGGAAAAGGAGAGTCATAGGAGCAGCTAGAGAGGAAAGAGCACATATAAAAGTCAACAGGTAAGAATAAGTGCAAACCTATCTGGAGAGACCATGCAGGAAAGAAGACAATGGAGTAACATATTTCAAAAGTTGAAAGACAACACTGCAATCCAAGAATCCTTTATCAAAGCAAAGCTTTCCATTAATATTGAAGAAAAAATAAAGTTTTCTTAAACAAGGAAATATTTAGAAAATTCATAAAAACAAAACCAGCATTACAAAAAATATTATCCAGTTCTTTATGGGTAGAAAATGAACAAGAGCACTCAAACATGAGACCTCCATAGGGAGCAACACACTGAAAACAGATCCCCAAATTTTACAGGTAAAGTGGAGAAACAAATACATGAATATACTCCTCACACACACACAACCCTATAAAAGAGGAAAACAGGAAAACAGCAAGCACAAATAATATAAGATGACAGGTACTAACCTACATTTACATTTAATTACACTGAATGTCAATAGACTAAAATCTTCAATCAAAAGACAAAGAGTAACAGACTAGACTAGACAACAAGATCCATCAATTTGCTGTCTTAAAGAGACACATCTCAAACTCACAAACAATAGGTTGAGAGTCAAAGAATGGTGAAGATTTTACCAAGCTAATGGCAATATATATTAAAAAAGCAGGGGTGGCAATATTAATCTTGGGCATAATAGACTTCCAGGTATACAACATAAAGGGAGACAAAACTGGGCATCAAGGCTCAAGGGATCAAGACCAAAAATCTATAACCATAAAAACATATATGTGGCCAGCAAAAGACCCTAGAAATTCATCAAAGAGATTAATCAAGTCCTGAAAGAGATGAAAAGATAAATCTCCGGATTGTCAGTAATAGTAGGTGACTTTAATACTTCACTCTCAATGAAAGATAGATCCACAGGTAAGAAACTCAATAAAGAAACAGAAGAGCTGAACAACACAATTGAATTACTCAACCTCTAAGATATTTACAAAACTCTCCAAACAACAGCAAAAATATGCATGTTCTTCCTCAATGAACATGGCTCATAATCTAAACTAGACCACATACTGGGATATAAAGCAAGTTTGAGAAAATTCACACACAAACAGATCATTCGATCAATCTTTTCTGACCATGGCCTCATTTAGGTGGAAATCAATAATAGCAAGACAAACAACTGGAGATTCAACAACACACTATTCAAAATAGACTGGGAAATAGCCCAGATAAGAGAAAAAATGAGGATGTTTCCAGAAACTAATGTGAATGATAACACAACTTACCAAAACCTAGAGGACACAGCAAAAGCAATTATCAGAGGGCACTTTATAACAGTTAATGCACACATGAAAAAAGAGGGACAAATCATGTTCAGCACCTTAACAAAACACCTCCAACAACTAGGACAGTGTCAATAGCATAAACTTAAAAACAGAAAGAAATAATAAAATTTAGAATGGAGATAAGTGAACTGGAAAAAGAAAAACAATGGGAAAACTCAACAAAGTAAAAAGTTGGTTCTTTGAAAGGATCAAGAAAATCGACAAACCAGCAAATTTAACAATGAAAAGAAGGAGCAGATGACAATATCTAGAATTAGGATGCAACAGAGGAAGTCACAACAAAACCTAATGAAATAAAAAGAT
>NW_022111379.1:23747522-23756508 GCF_000313985.2 Echinops telfairi
AAAAGACAAAGAGTAACAGACTAGACTAGACAACAAGATCCATCAATTTGCTGTCTTAAAGAGACACATCTCAAACTCACAAACAATAGGTTGAGAGTCAAAGAATGGTGAAGATTTTACCAAGCTAATGGCAATATATATTAAAAAAGCAGGGGTGGCAATATTAATCTTGGGCATAATAGACTTCCAGGTATACAACATAAAGGGAGACAAAACTGGGCATCAAGGCTCAAGGGATCAAGACCAAAAATCTATAACCATAAAAACATATATGTGGCCAGCAAAAGACCCTAGAAATTCATCAAAGAGATTAATCAAGTCCTGAAAGAGATGAAAAGATAAATCTCCGGATTGTCAGTAATAGTAGGTGACTTTAATACTTCACTCTCAATGAAAGATAGATCCACAGGTAAGAAACTCAATAAAGAAACAGAAGAGCTGAACAACACAATTGAATTACTCAACCTCTAAGATATTTACAAAACTCTCCAAACAACAGCAAAAATATGCATGTTCTTCCTCAATGAACATGGCTCATAATCTAAACTAGACCACATACTGGGATATAAAGCAAGTTTGAGAAAATTCACACACAAACAGATCATTCGATCAATCTTTTCTGACCATGGCCTCATTTAGGTGGAAATCAATAATAGCAAGACAAACAACTGGAGATTCAACAACACACTATTCAAAATAGACTGGGAAATAGCCCAGATAAGAGAAAAAATGAGGATGTTTCCAGAAACTAATGTGAATGATAACACAACTTACCAAAACCTAGAGGACACAGCAAAAGCAATTATCAGAGGGCACTTTATAACAGTTAATGCACACATGAAAAAAGAGGGACAAATCATGTTCAGCACCTTAACAAAACACCTCCAACAACTAGGACAGTGTCAATAGCATAAACTTAAAAACAGAAAGAAATAATAAAATTTAGAATGGAGATAAGTGAACTGGAAAAAGAAAAACAATGGGAAAACTCAACAAAGTAAAAAGTTGGTTCTTTGAAAGGATCAAGAAAATCGACAAACCAGCAAATTTAACAATGAAAAGAAGGAGCAGATGACAATATCTAGAATTAGGATGCAACAGAGGAAGTCACAACAAAACCTAATGAAATAAAAAGATTGGTAATGCAGTCTTACAGAAGAATGTATTCCAAAAATTTCAATAATTTAGATGAAATAGGCAAATACTTAGAAAAACACTTTTTCCCCAAATGAATGCACATGGCTATGAAGAACTTGAGCAGACCATAGCAAAAGAAGCAATATACATGGCTTCACAGGAGAATTCTACCAAGTATTCAGAGAAGAGTTTATACCAATCCTTCACTAGTACTTCCAGAACATAGTAAACTCCCAAAGGAATGATATGAAGCCATCATACCTAATACCCAAACCAGACAGACCCCACAAGGGTAGAGAACTACAGACGGGTATCGCTCATGAACATAGATACCAAAATTCTAAACAAAACCTTGGCCAACAGAATCCAAGAACAAATAAAAATAATAATATATCATGACTAAAGTGGGATTCATACCAGGGATGCAGAAATGATTTAACATTAAAAAATATTTCACATAATCCCCCACATTAACAAGAAAATGTTAAGAACCATATGATCATATCAACTGATGCAAAAAACATTTGACAATATTCAAAACCAATTTCTAATAAAAGCTCTCAAGAAGATAGGATTAGAACAGATAATCCTCACCACCACAAAGGCCACATATGAAATACCAATAGCCAATAGTATCCACAAACGAGAAAGCTGAAAATATTTCCACTGAATCAGGGAACACACCAAGGGCGTCCTTATGCCCACTTTTATACAATATTGTGCTGGACGGGAAGATATCCAGAGAGTACAATTGGGCAAAGAAGAAGTGAAACTTGTGCATTTGTACATGATATGCAATATATTTTATATATTGAGGATCCTAAGGTGTCCACAATAGGATTGCTGGAAACAGAGGAGTTTAGTAGAGTAGCAAAATACAAGATTCATAAGCAAAAAATAATTGTATTCCTATATACCAGTGATGAGAATACCGAAAAGACATCAAGGAAACAATATCATTCACAATCGCTACACAAAAGCTGAAATATCTAGGAATAAACCTAACAAAACAAAAGAGAAACAAACAAACAAAACCAAAAGACCTGTTTAAAGGAAGCAACAGAACATTACTACAAGAAACCAAAAGGGCTCTACAAAAATGGAATAATATCTCATGTTCTTTGATCAGATGACTCAATATTATGAAAATGTCAATGCTACCTAAAGTAATCCACATATTCAATGCAATCCTGATCCAAATTTCGGCATCCCTCTTTAATGGAATGGAAAAACTAATTACCAAATTCGTATGAAGAGGGAAGAAGCCTAGGATAGGCAAAGAACTCCTCAAAAAGAAGAACAAAGAAGGTGGTCTTTCACTTCCTGGCCTCCAAACCTACTACACAACCACAGTTGTCAAAATACCCTGGTACTGGTATAAAGGTAGATACATGAACTAATGTGTTAGTACAGAAAACCCAGAAATAAAAAATCCACATCTGGACAACTGACTTTTGACAAAGGCCCTATGAGCATTAAAAAGGAAGTTGATGCCCTCTTCAATATATGGTGCTGGGAAAACTGCATATCCACCTGTAGAAGACTGAAACAAGTTCCATATCTCACCCCATGGCCAAAAACAAACTCAAGGGGGATCAAAACACTAAACGCAAAACCCAAAGCTATCAAGATCATCAATGAGAAAATTGGAACAAATAGTATCCTTGTGCAGAAAGTGCATGGGATTTCAGATATAAAAATGGAAATGCACTCCATGGAAGACAAAATAGATGAGTGGGACCTGTTGAAAATTAAGCATTTGTATATATCGAAGATTTTATCAAAAGAGTAAAATGAGAGCTCACAGACTGGGAAAATATATTTAGTAATGACATAGCATACCAAGGACTAATTACTAAAATCTACCATATTTTATAAACCTACAACAGGAAAAAAAAGCAATAACTCTCTGAGAAGCTGGGCAAAGGACGATTCACAAAGGATGACACTCGCATGGCTCATAAACACACGAGGAAATGCTCCTGTTCACGAACCATATGGCAAATGTAAGTTAAAACAACCATGAGATACCATCTAATACCCATAACTGTAGCCCAATTAAAAACAACAGCAACAACTGAGAACAACAAACATTTGAGAGTGTGTAGTGAGATTGGATCTCTTATCCACTGCTCGTGGCCTTGTAAACACATACAGCCACTGTGGAAGGTGATATGGCGATTCCTAAAACCAGATGATGATTGACATACCATATGACCCAGCAATATCATTAGTAGGCATATACCCCAAAGAAATAAGAAACTGATCACAAACAGACGTGTGCTCCCCCATTTTCATTGCAGCATAGTTCACAATAGCAAGAAGCTAGAAACAGCCTAAATTCCCATCAGAAGATCAGATTAAAAAAACTGGTATTATGCACACAATGGAATACTATGCATCACTAAAACACATTGATGAAACTGTGCAAGACCTTTAAACTTGGAGGGATCTGGAGGATACTATGCTTAGTGAAGGTAGAGAATCACAAAAGGACAGCTACTGTATGACTACACTGATATAGGAACCATCTCAGGCTTGTAGAGCATCCGGTCTGCAGGCCAGGTGGTTGGGGATGGGGCAGACAATCTGGTAGGAAGCATGACATGGACCAATGAACCATCCACCATCCACTCTAGGTAAGTATTTTGAAGGTCACTTTATCGTTGGGCACTTCATGTCAGCGGGGATCAAATGGTCAAGGGAGGGGAAGGGGATGTTGTCGACTGAGTGGCTGCCATGTAAATCTATGATGGGGTCCAGGTAGAAAGCCATGCCCGAGGGCTGAGGGATACCGATGGGGAAACGATGCAGCAGAGTGGAAAGGGAGAAAACACATCTCGGGAAACATAGATGCATGTCTGATGGTAGGAAAAGCGGGATGATTGACTGATAGTTGTGGGGAGGAAGAATGACTGAAAATGCTTTTGGGGACCCTAAGGGGGAAGTGCTTTTGATGGTATGCACTGAATGGGCCACAGCGACCCATTCAGTGTATCCTGTGGACTCAGGCCGGGTGCCATGGACCATTGGGACACTGAATTCTGGAACTTCAGGGCACGTGGCAAGCTCCAGCAGCTGCATCAGGAGATCCGGGATGGAAACACCCTCGGGTGAACTGGACTCTACCTCAGACACACTTTTACGCCTAGGCCAAAAGTAGGACAATACCTGGTGTCTGAGGAAGCAGAAGGCAGCTGGACCAAGATTTCTGACTGTTGTTAGGTGCACAAACATAGTTTTACTATGTCAATGCCCTTTATCCTGTAGTAAGATATGCATTTTCCAGCAAACCTGTGACAGACATTCTCAATGATTGTCCCTGAAAATCTCCATTGTTTGCATCAATAGCATCCAGGTGCTGAAGGATTGATTCTGTACAGGTGAATAATTCAGGTACTGTGATATGGAGCTAGCCTGCATTGGCCCTCTATCCCTTTCTCAACAGGGGCTTTAAAAAAATTAATACCAGCGGCTAATCAAAGATAATATTAATTGAAGATTGTTAGCCCCCGGGGATGATCAATAAAACTCTCTACCAAGGAGGTTTTGAGAGGGAGCCAAAGGCAGATACAAAACAAATAAACAAAAACATAGCTCCAGGAATGGGTTTTTGGCTTGCACTAGATCCTAGCTCCAATTTAAGACTAATTAATTCTCATATCATGGCCCTGATCCAGACTCGCCCTCAGGAAGGGAACACAGAAGATGTGGGTGCTATAGCAAAATTTGGAGATGAAATTAAATGGTACTGGGCTATCAGATAAAATAACATCTGGGGTCTTAAAGACTTGTCTCCAAACTCACATCCATCTAAGTGAGATGTCAAGTCCACATGGAAGAAGCACACCATCATCAGTCAGCAAAGCATATAAATTGAAGTTGAAGGAGGGATTAGGAGCAGAGCCTAAATTGAGGGAATCTGGTTTGCAGAAGGCTCTGGATGACAGTGGGAGCCCAAGATACATGTGTGGGAACTATGTAGGAAATGAGCTTCCAGTGATCTCTCTCTATCCATAACTGAGGGACGGGAGGAAAGTTGTTACTAAACAGTGCATTGGAGAGATGAGTATAGAAGATCAAGGGGATAACCCTGACTTGCACTAGTCTATTACACAGTTAAAACTTTGGAAGTTGATCTCCTATCTGATGCATGCTGGTACCTGATTTGATTTTCAACATTTTCTGTAATTTTGTTTGTTCATATTAGGGTTTATCTCTGAGGGGTTATGTTATTGGCGGTTGCCCTCTTGAAGTTGTGTTACACGTGTTTGGTAGATGAAACCCAGGATTGATGGACCTACAGGGACAGCAAGTAGAAAAAGGCTTGCGGATGTGAGCGGTTAGAGTGGTGGGGTGGGAGTGGAGGTGGGGTAAAAGGAGATGATGTCAAGGAGTCCAGGAAGTAAAAGAAACTTTGGAAACTGCTTGAGGTAGCAATTATACAATACTGCTTCACATGATTGAACTATGGAATGATATATGTTTATGAACTCTCAATAATATATAAAAATTTTAAAAGACCTAACCTTAAAAGAGGGTATGAACCAAGCTACATCTTTGTTTCCACTGGGGCATCTTTATGACCCCACCTTAGTTTAGGGTATGAATCAAACCGCACCTTCTATTTCCTTCGTTTCCTTAGTAGAACGTGTGACTTAAGACTCCATTATGTGTATTCCTTGGGTCGGGTAGGTATACTGGTAAACCAAAACTAAAGCCAGAGCCATAGAGGTGATGCCAGCACACCGCAGCCCTGAAGGGCAGGGAAGCTCTTCCCCTGTGGGTTTCCTAGACTGTAGCTCTTTCTAGGAATATAACCCCCTATCTTTCTCCTGAGTGTCTTCTGGTGCCACTCTACAATTCTACCTCACATAAGCTCGCCTAGAAAGCCATACCTTATTTCCTGACTGAGCGTTGGTAGCAGCAAGAAGACTTGTTGTGGCGTTTGGACAGTTTTGGCTTCTGGCTCTAGACCCATCATTTGGCTCAGCTCCACCTGACCTTCGGATCTGAGTCTGAATAGCACTCGTCACTACATGAGATTATTTCCTCAAAGTGTTGTGGCATTCTGTGTGTTGTTACAGCAGATTGTGGAATCCAGGGGCATGAAGGACTATACTCAGGAGGGTGGGGATATGAGGGGAAAAGGGAACAGACTAGGGAAAAGGGAATGCTTCCTCTTTGAAGAGTTGACATTTGGGACCTCATTCATCTCTAACTCCTTGGGACTAGTGTGGCATTAATTTATGTAAAATAAATTATTACCACCACACTGATAATCATTTTCTTTTAGCTAGTAGTTTTAGACAATTCACATTTAAAGTCATTGTTCATTCAGTTGAATTAAAACCTACTCTTTCTTTAGTTTTATACTAGTCTATTTGCTCTTTATTTCCTATTTCCTTTCTACCTTATTTTCTTTCAAATGAGTATTTTATGCTTCCATTTATTCTCTTATGATTTATTTATAATATATGTATCATGTGTCTATGTTTATCTCTATCAAGTATATACACATATCTGTATATTTGAAGGTCACTTTACCATTGGAATATATATATACACACACACACACACATACCACTTGTATGTCAGTTTGTTGTACTATGGTGGCTTATATGTTGCTGTGATGCTGGGAGCAATATTACTGGCAATTTCAAATATTAGTAGAATCACCTAATGTGAATAAGTTTCAACAGAGCTTCCAGACTAAGAAAAGATTACAAGAAAGTAAAAGGCTCTCCACTTCAGAGGGATTAGCCACTGAAGTCACATTAGGGATAGCGGCCACATCATGGATGGCATCAAAACACTGTCAGATGCTGAAAACCTCATGAGTAACAGTAGAACATTGTCAGAGACATATAGTGCTGGACAATGGGCCCTTCCAGTCAGAAGGTCCTCAAAATCTGACTGATGAACATGAATCCAAATGAAAAGGAACAGCTGAAAACAGCTATTAAAAATTGGAAATTAGAATGTACACAATATGAATGTAGGACAATTGGATGTTGTCAGAAATGAAATAGAATGCATAAAGGTCAATAACCTAGGCATTAGTGAGCCGAAATGGACTGCTAATAGCTATTCTGAATCAGAAAATCATATGGATTACTATGCGGAGAACGACAGAGTCAGGAGAAATGGTGATGTCAAAAAGATTTCAAGATCTAGCATGAGGTACAATTTCATCTGTGATAGGATTACATCTATTTCCGTATCAGGAAATCACCAATATAATCATGTAAACTTATGCACAAATCTCTAGAGTTACTGTTGTAGAAATGGAAGAACTTTTACACACTTATTCAGTCTTAAATTGATTAAACATACAATTGAGATACATTGTTAATTATTGACGATTGGAATGCAAAAGTTAGAAACAAAGAAGCAAGACTAGTTGGAAAACATGGACTTGGGGATATAAACGAAGTTGGAGTTGCATGATAGAATTTTGTAAGACTAACTAATCCTCAAAACAAATACATTTTTTTCAGTAACAAAGAAGGTGTTTATACATGTGGATTTCTCCTGATGGTATACAACAGAAATCAAATTAACGGCATGTGTGGAATGAAAACAGACGAACTCAATATTAGCAGTTAAAACTAGCCTAGGGATCATTTGTAGAACAGACTATATATTGCTCCCATGCAAGTTCAGGTTGAACCTGAAGAAAATTAAAAGAAGTGGTGCTTTGGTTTGTTTGTTTTTTGTAACTGAGGTGACATGTAACTCATATATATTTCTATTTATTTTTCCATATTCATTCTCAATATCCATTTTCACTGATTTGATTCACAGTGTTGAAATTCACACTGAATTTCACAGTATTGATCATTTGTCTTCTTCAAACCAATGCTACACTATTTATATAAAGGTGCCATGGTGGACTACTACACTTAAGTTTGGGCGTTCAAACGCCAAACCATTTTTAAGCCTATTGATGTGTTGGGTGGATAACTGCAAGGTGAGTTTCAAACTGCAAGTGTGGTAGAAAACAGCAAGATGGTAGAAAGATGAGCATACCTGCTCCTATTAAGATTAACAAGCTTAATAACCTTATAGGGTTGCTATGAATCAGAATAGATTCAATGGCAGTAGATATATACAAGTATATAGATATATGTATATACACATACATCTGTATAAATACACATATATGTATATATATAAACACACATTAAGAGGCTTCAAAAATTTTTGTGGTAAAATAAATGGAATGATAATAGAATTTTCCTTGAATCCTGGTGGCATAGTGGGACATGTGTTAGGCTGCTAACCATAAGACAAGCAGTTCAAAACCACGAGCCTTTCAGAGGGTTTTTACACCTGTGAAGATTTAGTCTCAGTAACCAATAGAGGCAATTCTATTCTGTTATTTGGGCTTGCTGTGAATCAGAATAGATTTTTTGGTAGCAAGTTTCCGTTTTTATTTGAGCTGCCATAAAGATTTACTGTCTCAGAACAGGGTTGGTAATCAGTTAATCAGTTTGGATTGCTTTAACAATGTTTATATTTGAAATTTAATATATCTTAAGTACTTCTGTCAGTTCTTTTTTGTGAGGTGTTGTATTAATCTAGTTAGGAGTTGGTCTAGTGAGGTAGTTAGTTTATTGTGCCAAACTGGCTGATAAACACATGTGGGGTTAATTGAAGGGTGGTGGGATAAATGGCTCAGTGAGCTTCACCTTTCTAGTTCTCTGGTCTATTGCTTTGTGATGGTCGGACCAGGGTGCAGCTGCCTTAGCAGTTCGCTGCTTCAGCTGGCAAGGCTCACTTCCTGCAAGACATCCCTGAGGAGAAGCCACATGGACCTACCCTGATGCAGCCCTGGGTGCTAGAG
>NW_022111379.1:23759097-23766434 GCF_000313985.2 Echinops telfairi
AGACAGGCCTGGGGAGACAACAACATGCACAAAAACAAGACAGAGCAAAACCAAGCAACAATGTACAACAAAACAGCAACAACATCAAGCCACTGATAAAGAACAAATTAAAATATACCAAGAAAGAAAAACTTGGAAACACTTCTTTTAATGTAATTCTTAGAGGTGTAAAAGTGCCTACTCATCATCTCCATTTAAATGTTTGATAAACACCTCAAACTCAATATGCTCAGAACCAAACACCTGGTTTTCCTATAAAACCTGTTTCTCTTATTTCTAATCTGTAATAATGACATGTCTACGTTTTCCCTTCTACTTAGCCTAAATTCTCTCTTACCATCTTCCTCACCTTTCCCTCTTGAAGCACATATTCTTCCAACTTTAAAGATGTTATTAGCTCTTGCTTCAATACATATAAAATCTAACTTCTTTGATATTCACTATGAATAGGCATCTTTTCTGTGTTATTGTAACAACCTTTTAATTATTTTAATGGCATCTTGACTCTTCTGTTTCATTTTTTGATACTTACTTATTCATTCTTCACATAGAAACTAGAACGAATCATTTGGAAGCATATCATTGTGGTGTAGCTTATGCATAGGTTCATTTTATGTATTTATTGTCTATATCATGAAGACATTACTTTTTTAAATCTTTTTATTGGGAACTCATACAACTCTTATCACTATCCATACATACATCAATTGTGTAACGCACATTTGTACATTCGTTACCCTTATCATTCTCAAAACATTTGCTCTCCACTTAAGCCCCTCGCATCAGCTCCTGCAAGGACATTACTTACAGATGGTGAAGATGTCCCCCTTTAGATTGACTGCAGTATCATCCATAGATAGAAGGATATCTTAAATGTAAGATGTAATGAATTAGTACTATGTATGCTGAATAAATAAATAGCCATTATTTTTCCCTTAGAATGTTTCTTCAGGGAAAGTTCAATACAATAAATAACTTTTTGATTATATACTTGTGTTAATATGGGTTGATTAGAGAAACAAATTCAGAGATACTCCTATGTGTATGGGAAAGCTTGATATAAAGAGTACATTCATAAACATCCCAGTTCAGTCCAGATCAAGTCCATACGTCCAATGTTAACCTGTATGTCAAATACTAGTTCATAAATTCCTCTTTAGACTCACGCAGCCATGCAATAACGCCGAATTCAGGAAGATCACAGGCCAGTGGGCAGAAGGTTTTGTTGATCCAGTGGCAGTGGCGGCATATCAGCACTGGCAGGGGTCTCCACGTGACTCCAACTCCAGGAATTTAGCTTGCTCCATGTGTCTTGTCAACAGGAAAGTCTTGCAGGGACTGAGAGTTTGTCCCACCTCTAGTGAACTGTTTTTTAATGCCTTAGTGCCTCCAAATGAGGTCATCAAGTTGCAGCCTGATCGAGAAGCTAAACTCTACCCCTTCACTCTCAAGTCTCAAATTGAGAACAGATTATTTAACTACCACAATACTAAATCTAGTTTTTATAAAGAAAACCACAATTAACTTTTTACATCTTAACCAAAGGCAATCTTCTGATAATCCCCAAGTAACACAAAATATTACTCTTCCAAAAATTCCTAGCAGGCTATAAACCTATAAAGTTAAAGAGAAGCTGTATATTTTTGTATATCTTTAGTGGTATCATGCTTTAGTTGTACAAAAGTAAATATTTGAACCAGTGGAATTAGGATTTGGAAATATAATTCTTGACATAAATTTGCTTATTGAAGAAGAAAAATAGGGTTTAAAGTGTTTTCATAGCTTGACAATTTTGGCCTGTCCGAAGTCATGACCAATAAATCTGTAACATTTTATAAGCTATGGCAGTTACATAATCGGTCAATTCGAGCAAAGGGGTGGAGTCAAGCCTGTCAATCAGGTCATAGCTAATTATGCCTCTGTGTTGGCAGGCCTTCTTCTGAGGATCTGGGAACATTGTCTTCCTCCTTGGAGGTGGGACACACATTCACTCTGCTACACATTCCTGTTGGCAAACCACGTGGAGACCCACACCAGCACTGAGGTGCTTCCACCACCGCTGGATCCACAAGACTTTCCACTCACTGGCCTGTGATCTTCTAGCACCCACTGGCCTGTGATCATCCAGCGTTTGATGCAATTGCATGGCTGCATGAGTCTAAAGAGGAATTTATGGTCTAGTATCAGACATATGGGGCAATATCAGACTTATAAACTAGGCTGGGATGTTTTCTTAAAATACAATTGCTCTTTGATATAAAGTTCTGTCTTACACACATATGAGTGTCTCTTATTTGTTTCTCTAGTCTACCAGAACTAACACATAAGCTTACCATGAAAAAAATACTGTTAATTTATTTTCTATAATTTTGATTACATTTTTTTTTACATTTCTTATAAAACTACTTATCAAAAAATGGGAGGTTTTAAAAAAATCAGTTTATAGCCGAAGGAGATGTCAGGCTTTTTTCTAGCTTCTAGATCTCTATGCCACAAATAAATCCTTCAATTCAAATAAAAGAACTATTTTGTAACACCTTGTATTCCATCCATCCAGTATCAAACACAGTGAAATTAGAAGGTCAAGTACCACTTCTAATTAAACACACAGGTTAAATACACAGATCTAGAATCTGGATTTAAGAGCTAAAACTGCCTTAGAGTCACCAAGCATGTAGAATTACAAATTTAAGACAAGCACACTTAACACGTTCAATGCATGCAAACAGTTTCATTCAGCAGTAGCAGTAGCAGTAGCAGCGGTCAACTATGACCCTAGTCCACCACTAGCTCATGCGTCAAGGAATTATGCCATAAACACAGCCAGGAGAAATTCTCACTAGCTAATGATGAACGGCAGTAACCCAGATTACATTTATCAGGGAGATTTTAAAACAACAAATGTACCCCAATGCAGAGACCTTCAAACTCTGTGTATGGAAAGAGAAAACAAACAGTTCTAGAGTTCACACTGCTCTTGAAATTAGCTGTAAATATCTCCTCAGGCGATTCTCTATTGTTGCTTAAAGCATCAGTGATGGATTTTGTTCAATCCCCCTCAAACACTGTGATTATCTACTATAAAGAATACCAAATTATTATGTGCAAATACTATGATTTCTTTAACTGTGGTTAGGTCTGGACCAGGACAACTCCCCACAGAGCATGGTCCACAGATACACTGAATCAATTCTCTTTCCTATACTTTAATAGGCAAAAATTTCCAAACCTTGCATTCTAAGAATGCGCTTCCTTTCACTGCTTCACAGATACCATTGATAGATTAATAGCTTTATAGTTAAACATAGAAACTTAGAAATAAGGAGCAATGATAAAGATAAACAAAGGAGATAAGGAAGTCTGTATTACTATTTTAATAGAATGATGGAAATAAAAGATATTAAATAATGATATCCTTACAAATCATGTTAGACAGAATATGCACACTGCTACAGATAGGAGCCTGCAACACAGGGAATCCAGGATAGATAAACTCCTCAGGGCCAATAACCAGAATGGAGATGCCAGGAGGATAAGAGGAAGGTGGGGGGAGAAAGGGGGAATCAATCACAAGGATCAACATATAACCCTCTCCCAGGGGGACGAACAACAGAAAAGTGGGTGAAGGTGACAGATGATGATGTAAGATATGAAAATAATAATCAATAACTTATCAAGGTTCATGAGGGAGGGAGGGCTGGGGAAAGGGAGGAAATGAGAGCTGATATCAAGTGCCTAAGTAGAAAAAAAATGCTTTGAAAATGATAATGGCAACATATGTACAAATGTGCTTGACACAATGGATGAATGTATGGATTGTGATAAGAGATCCCAATAAAAATATTTAATTAAAAATATGATATAACTAGCAGGGAATAGATGACCTTGATCATAAAATTATTTTGTACTTCATAGAATAATTTACTGTAGCAGTGAGATGTAGTCAATCATTATGGCCTTTCTAGTCATAATTCCTGGATTCTACGCATATTGCTATAATCCCAGTTTGAAGAATGCTCTGTGTTGTATGAATAGGAGTAAGGTGGGACTTTTGACCACAGTAAAGGATGTGAACCAAGCCATACCATTTGTTTCCTTGGAGGTATGGTTTGCTCAAAGACAAAAACACAGTTCTGCCAAAGCCATTCATCTGTGTGTAAGAATTAGCTTGGACAGAAAGAGAAACCAAAGGACCCTCAGAAGCAGTGCATTCTGTCGGAAGTGCTGGAAACTGAGATGAGAGACAACAGAGACTGTAGGACAGACCGAAGGAGCCAGGCCAAGACCAGAGGCCAGGGCACGGAAGCCATGAGACAGAACAGAGGAGCGGTGCTGAGACGGACTGAGGCAGAGCAACAGGTGAGCTTCCTGGTCCATGAAGGTGGAGGCCAAGTGGCCAAGAAGATGAGGACCCAAGTGGGACATGGTCCAAGGACTATATTCTTACTATTCACTGATCCTGACTTGTGATAACCTATTAACTTCCCACAGACAGCCCATACTTGTGAGCATTTCCTGCAGGTTCTGTGTGGCCATTGCAATGAATGGTTAAGTCCAGCATAGAAGTAGAGCACTGTGGGAAGAATGGCTGGTATCAGAATAAGTAGAGAAGGCTAGAAGGTAAGGGCATGTCTGACCCCTGGGAAAACAGAGGAAGTCAGATATGGTCAACCTCTACACACAATTTTTACACATATTTTTAAATGTTCTCCTAGTGATTTGATAAAATGAGATTGATTTTATCATGTGATTTCATAAAAATATTATAATTTTTAAAGATGATAAATTTGTCAACCGAAACAGTTTTAAATCAAATCCCCCCCGCCCAAATTCCTCAGACATTGCTCAACATCTTTTTTTTCCCCCCTTTGGTCACAGAGGCAGTTAATGCCCTAGGGCTCTCCTCTATTGCTTCCATGGTTATTCAAATAACCACTACCTTTAACTTGATTCCATTTCATTGAGACCTAAGGTTTTGTAAGGCCAGTCTGAATTGGAACTGACTCAATGGCGTCTAACTTAAGGCTTCAGAGGCTGTGTGTCTTTACAAGATCAGATGGCTTCATCTTGCTCCTGCTTAGCTCCTGGGTAGCTTGAACCAAGGACCTTATAGTTTGCAGCCCAATGCTTCCCAGAGAGCACTACCAGGGCTTTGAGTATTCACGTAGTAGCTCTTAAATTTAAAGTAAAAAAATCTCCTCTTGGAGCACCTTACTCCTTTCAGCAACCATCCCATCATTATTGCTTTTGTGGTCAAACTCCTCCCAGTGTTGCCTGCAGGCACTGTCTCTATTTTGCCATCTACTTATCCTCATATTATAGTCCTGGACTCTGTCTCTACCATTTCCCCAAAACTCTTCTTTCACACATTGCTGTGGAAATTATTTTCATTTCCTATCTTTCCACTGGTGAGCACTGGACTGCTAACGTTTCTTTTTTCTCCCAAAAGTTTTATTGGCATATAATTTACATATCAGGCAATTCAATAACCAATAACATCAAGAAGAGCTGCGCAATTTTCATGACAATCAGTTTTGGAATATTTTTGTCATTCTTGTACTCATCGTTTTTAGCTCCTTGATTCCCTCCAACCTCCCTTAAGGAACCATTCATCCAGTTACTGTCTCTATAGATTTACTTATCTTGGATTTCATATACAGAAAAACATTTAAAAACAAGCAAACAAACAACAACAAAACCAACAAGAACAACAAAGTAAAACAGATAAGAAAGTCAATAGAAGAGAAATCAGAATATATTAAAAACTGGAAGAAATTTAAGTGGAGCGTGAGATCAAATGATAGGGTGCTAAATTTTAACCTAACTGAATCTGCAATTCACTCCCAATGCATTCTGTATGTTAGCAAGGTTATTCACACCCCTGGTCCACAATCAAATAAGATGCTGCATTTTGACCTAACTCCTGCCATTATAGACTTTTTAATGCTCTCTGACAACAGGGCTATTCACATCCTACAACTATTATCAGAGTGGATTCACCAGAGACAATCCAGGTGTTCTTTCTAATTTTCAGATAGCAGTCAGTTCTCATTACAATATTAAATAATTATGCTCCTTTTGTGGATGAAATCTTTCATAGATTGATTTTTGCATTTTGAATGAGAGCTTTTTCTTTTTTTTAATCTTGCCCAATAAACCCTATGTCATCTAGTCCCTGTCTGCTTTGGTCTATTCTTATGCCAACATACCTTCTGCGTGTGATGCTCTAGCACAGAAACCTCTTGTTGTTCCTTGGGACAGCACGATCTTTTGTATGGTAGGTAGCTCAACGTCAATGGAGAAAGCACTGGAAACCTACCTGTCATTCAGAACTGGACTACTGTCCTCAGAGACACCATTACCATTTTCTCAATGTAACAACAGCTCCTCTCTCATAGACCATTGTTTTCAATTAGTTGTAGCACTTGTCCCTACTTAACATTGTCTTCATTATTTATTTGGTTGTATTCTTTCTATTTGTAATATGAGCCCTTTTCTTTCTTGTTCACTTCTGTATGCCATGCTTGAGACGAGGCCTAGTTTCTGTACTTTGATAAAAGATCGTTGATTGGTTCGAATTGAAAAAAAAAATCTATAAGTGATCTATAGTAGTAACAATGGGCTCAGACATAATAACGATTGTGAGGATAGGGTAGTGCTTCCTTCTGTTTGTCCATAGAGTTAGAACCGCCTGCATGGCTCCTACCAACAACAACAAGGTAATGTTCACATATGGTAATGTATTCTTTCTGGTTCCTCCAAAGTAGTAGGTTCTCATTAAATATCTGTTTATGAAAACAGCAGCATAGTAGCTCTTCTCTTTTTAATGGATCATTAGTTTTTATGTATCAATTTGGGTATGTAGGGACTTTAAACAGTTCATGGAAATATTCCATTATATTTTAGTTACGTTTTCCATGAACTGTTTGAAGTACTTCACAGATCTTTTGATTATTATTATTATCTGAGGAGCCCCTTTGGGAGACACAGCAATCTGTTGCAATGTAAAAATTTCAAATGCTAATAAATTAAATTGAAATCACTAGAGATGTTTGGATCTTCTTTCCTTTTTTCCCTTCTTTTCAACTTTAATTTCTCTTTCTGAATGGAAACAGGCATCATGCAGCATGTTATTCCTAATTCCATCTGCCAGTAATTGTCTGTATTCTATCTATCCCAGCCTCACTTACCGAATGCATTCCTGATTGTTTCTTATGGAGAAGATTTTATAAATACCAACAAATTTAGGTGATACGGCTTTATTAAAATATCCCATAATTCACCCATTTTATTAAATAAGTGTTGTCAAATGCATATCATATGGGATGCAATCTACT
>NW_022111379.1:23766763-23768645 GCF_000313985.2 Echinops telfairi
TCCATCCATCCATTGTATGAAGCATATTTGTACATTTTTGCCATCATCATTCTCAAAACATTTTCTTTCTACTTGAGCCCTTGGTATCAGCTCCTGATCCTCCCCCATGAGCCCTTGATAATTTATAAATTATTATCATTTTGTCACATCTTACACTGTCTGATGTCTCCCTTCACCCACTTTTCATGCTTTTCAACATAATGCACCAGTCAGAATATATAGCAATTGGACTATAGTTCGCACAAGGTAGAGCATTGGGTTTCCCTCACAAGTTACATTAATTTAGTTAAAAATTTTCTTCAAAATCAAGATATTTGTGACACATATCAATTATCTTTAGTGTTGTTGTCTCTTCACTCTTACATGAGCTGGCATTTGTAAAATTGGTCTTAAAATGCATGTCTATATAAGAATTGATTGGTTAGTAGGTAACTATTTCATTCTTTAACCTACCCCTCCATCACAAAAGTTAATAGCTTTGTTCTTTCCAAAATTCTGTTGAATAAAATTATGATGTCCTGATATACTTAACTTGGTTTTCATATTATCTTTGTGTACCATATTATCTTTATATCTTAATTTCTGTGGTTTAATTCATTTCATTTTGTAATAGTAGTTTTGATTACTTCCACTATTTAAATTCAGTTTTCATGTAGATTTCATCTTTAACTCAGGTACTAAGCATTTGCTGTCAAGGTAACCCTTTCTCATGAAAACCATATATATGTCTTAGTAGAATCATAATCGATCATTTCAGTGGCCTTTTTTTGAGAAGTAGACTGTTATGCCTTTATCAAACCTCTGATCATTTGATAACAATTTAATGTGTTAAAACTTTGCACTATCCAGAAATTCTAAATCCAGATATTTCCACATAAGATTTTTGAGAAAAATATGTTTTGGTGATCCATTTTCAATTTTTTAAATCCCTGTGTTTCTCTGATGTTATCATATTTGAATGTGTCTCTCCGTTTATGGCTCAAATTTTATTCTATACTTACAAAGCAAATTTAATTTCTCTGAGTAATGCCCCAATGATCATTCATTTCACCTGTCATTATCTTCTCCTATGAAAATGGCATGAACATTCCCATTTTCATTCTGAAACCTAAAATCATTCCCATAAAAGTCTGATCTTGATTGCAAAATATTTTCTCCCTTTTATTCCCTATTAATTTTTACAGTGAAACTTTTTTTTTATAGTGAAAAGCGAATTTTGAAATAACAAGATAGATCCTTTCCCCTTTTTTGAATTCTTAATATTTCTTAGTGTTCCTTCTGCCAAGGTCTTTTCTCGGGTCTAAATCAAGGCCCCTTGTAGCTATGGCAATCGATATCAGTCTGACCTTGTTCTAACCTACTTTTTAGCTATAGTCAGGCTGCTTTTCAAAAGGAGACTTTGTAATGGGAGCCCAGGAAATATGGAATAGTAAAGAAGAAAAAAGGTCACTAGCCCAATTCCAATGCCCTACTTTCATCTTCAGGATGTGACTTTTGATCTAGTCTATCAAGGCAAGTTATTTTCTTGACACTCCCCTTGCAATTAATGTTCTAGATCAAGTGAGCCAAACTCTCACAGAGAAATGACTCTCCCATGTCTGCAGGTTGAGTAAATGAGTGGATTAATTCTGTACAAAGGTCTTTAGGAGGAAGACAATAACAGCTGCAGGCAGTTGTGAAGCTTGATGTAGGAAACTGTTTTTTACAAAAAGTGGGACAGGAGGAAAGTGTAAGGAAATAGAGGAAAGGAGTAGGAGGCAAAGGGCATACATAGAGGCCTAAATACAGACATGTACATATGTAAATATATTTATGATTATGGGGGAAATAGACCTATGTGCAAATATTTATAGGTTTAGTAGTAGGGTAGCAGGTGGACATT
>NW_022111379.1:23769235-23775942 GCF_000313985.2 Echinops telfairi
GACAGATGAACCCCTTAGGACCAGTGGTGAGAGTGGTGATACCAGGAGGGAAGGGGAGGTAAAAAGGGGGAATCGATCACAAGGATCTACATATAACCTCCTCCCTGAGGTATGGGCAAAAGAAAAGTGGGCGAAGGGAGACACCGGGGAGTGAAGGTAAGATAAAATAATAATTTATAAATTATCAAGGGTTCATGAGGGAGGGGGAACTGGGCAACGGGGGGTAGGGGAAAAAGGAAAATGAGGAGCTGATTCCAGGAACCCAAGCGAAAAGTGAGTTTTGAGAATGATGAGGGCAACGAATGTATAAGTGTGCTTTACACAATTGATGTACGTGTGGATTGTGATGAGTTGTATGAGCCCCCAATAAAATGAATTTAAAAAAAAAGGTGTATCAGTATAAATTTCCTGAAGAAGATGGAGATTCTAAAGGAAGCAAATAACTGAGTGGGACACATGGTTTCCAGTAATTGAATTTATGTTAGTCACATTATGAGAATGAGTTAATGTGTTTTCTGCTCCATCAGAATTATTTTTAAATCAGGTTTTAAGTAATCTAAGCATACATAGGTTATCCTGGATCATTACATCACAATAATTTACTAAGTATGTGACAAATACAAAAACTGTTAGAACCAATGTTAAATGATATTGACGATTAGGAATGACACGCAACCACTTACCCACTTCCATCCAGTAGATTCAAATCTCTAACGTGACCCTATAGAACAGCAGAGAACTGCCTCTTTGAGTTTCCTAGATTTTAAATTCTTATGAGAGCAAACAGCCCCATCTTTTCCCCAAGAGCAATTGGTGAGCCAGAATCTCTGACCTCGCATTTAGCAGCTCAATTTATAACCCACTACACTACTAGAGCTCTTTTTATAAATGCTAGAAAGGTGTAAAACACGTTCTTCTGAAAGAACTCAAAACGACTAGGTGCTTCAGATAAGAAAAGGCTTCTGCCAAGAATTCAGTCCAGACTCCTTTTATCCCTCCTTTTTCTGTTTACTGCTGACTTTCAAAAATCATCTAGCTAACATCTCTCAGGAATCCTGTTGGTGTCTCCTCCCTTCCTCCCCCACTCTTATCACAGCAGCTTCCCAGAAAGAGGATGCAGTCAGGCTGATTCTCAAAATATCCATAGAAAAAGCTATTGCATGATTCAAATGTTATGATTAGCAAACGGCTGTTTAAAGGGATCATGGCACTGTTTTGTGTCTGTTAAAATATGATTTTTGTCAATGTCAACTGATCAGAATTTTCTTCTTGTTCCTAAATCAAACTCACTGCCATAGAGTTGATTTCTATATATAGCAATTGTGATAGAATTTACATCACAATTACATCAACTAGATGTACCTGAGTGAAAGTAGGGGTGTAGCCCAGATCATCAATCAGATAACAACTTAACAACACCTTTTTGTGAGTGTGACCTTGTGTATAAGAGAGAGACTGTGCAAAGTGGGGCTCTCCTTTGCTCCTTCACTTTCTATTGGATATGGATTCTGCTGGATATGGTTCATTAATCTCCTGTTGATTAATGAACCTGCTGATCCGAGGAGACATAAGTGGACTCCAGACCTTGAATTTCATTTGGCCAGCCTTGGATTCATTTACCTGTACATCCACCATCCTATGGTTCTCCTGCTTCCTCATACTGCTTCTTGTTCATCAGCTTTTGCCATTACACAAGTCAGAGAAGCATTCTGAGAAGCATTCAGAGAAACATGTTAGGTTGCAAACCTAATATAGCAACCATGTAGCACAGAGTAGAACTTCCTCTCTGGATATTTGAGACTGTAAATTTCAGAGACTGTAAATGGGAGCAAAAATATTCACTTCACCACCACCGCCCCCCCGCCCAGATTTCAAGTTCTGATCCTGCAATTAGTAGACCAAATGTCTGTAGTTAAGGTATGTGAAAATTTGCTTTTGCGATGGTACATTGGCAAATCCTTAAAAGGTACCCTTCAATCCTTGATTGTTTGCTCCTTCAATAGACTCTTTAATTTTAGCAGATATTCCAATTAAATTTTCAATTAGTATAGAATCACACCTGGATATTGCAAATGACTTAATTGCTATTTTGACTAAACTCTTTAATGCAGACTATTGATACAGTTAATACTCAGATTTATATCACTGAAACAGAATGAACAAACATATATAAAAATATTGCAAAAATATTTCTCAAAGTAGGAACCATATAAGACAAAAGAGGGGTGATTTGATCAAACAAATTTCTATATCTTAAATCACTAAGGGGCAAAAGAATGCTTTATTATCCATATTATGTTAGTAATTTTAAACTACCATACATTAAAGATATAATGTAAGTACTATTGCCACCATTTTACAGAAGAGAAAATTGATATTAATGGAGTTTAAATAACTTCCCAAGGAAAGATAGTTGATGAGCAGGAAAGTTTGGACTGAAGCCCAGAAATTATATTCCCAATCCCAAAATTAAGGTGATAGTAATATGTTACAGGCTTTTGTGATTTCTAAATGAGGTGATGTGTTAAAGTGCCCATTACAAGGTTCAGTTCACTTTAGACATTAAAGAAAATAATTATTTTTGCCTAGTTATCAGGACAAATCAATAGGCCAGATAGGTCAACAGTTTTTAAAACAATCTTAATATATATATATAATACATATATGAATCTTTAGATATACATATATGTGACTATATAACATAATATTACTTACATTCTCTAATATTAGATTTATAAATTTCAGTATTTCTTGGGCCATGTCAGTTACAACAGCTTGATTGTAAAATTTACAGATTTTTGTCAGAAATTATAAAAGCGCATGTGGAATAGACCTTAAGTCTATCCCACCCACATTTCAAGAACATATTTGACTCATTGAACATTAATAACAGAATAGCAGATGAGCTGTGGGAGGACATCAAGAACATCATTCATGAAGATGGCAAAAGGAGGTCTTAAAAAGACTGTAAAGAGAGAAAAGATTAAAGTTGATGTTAGAAGACACTCTGAAAAGTTCTCTTAATCACAGACGAGCTCAAGAAAATGAAAGAAAAGTTGAAATCAGAAAGCTGAATAGGACATTTCAAAGCGCACCTCAAGAAGACAGCAAAGCATAACAATGAAGAGTGCAAAGCCTAGAGTTAGTAAAGTGAAAGAGAAAAGCATAGTCAGCGTATCTTAAGTGGAAAGACCTACAGGGGAAATTCAAGCCTGGAGTTGCAATGTTGATGGATTCTATGGGCAACATATTGAATGATGCAGGAAGCATCCAAAGAAGATGGGAGGAAAGCACAGAGTCACCGTACCACAAAGAACGAGTCACCATTTCACCCTTTCATGTGGTAACATATGAGCAAGAGCCAATGGGGCTCAGGGAGGAAGTTCAAGCACCCCTGAAAACATTAACCATAAACAAAGCTCCCAGAAGGGATGGAATACCAATTAACAAGCTGATGAAGCACTGGTAACACTTACTTATCTATGCCAAGAAATTTGAAAGACATCTACCTGGAACTAACTGGAAGAGAACCTTATATGTAGCCATTCCAAAGAAAGGTGACCTTACAGACTTCTCCAAGTAAAGAAAAATATAATTGATATCACATCCAAGTCAATTTCTTCTGAAGATCATCCAGCATGTTTCAGCAGCACATTGACAGGGAGTGCCAGTGGTTCAGGACAGATTTAGAAGAGGACATGGAACAAGGTTTATGATGGATGATGTTATAAGTATTTTGGCAGAAAGGATAGAATACTAGAAAGATGTTTATTTGTGTTCTATTAACTATTCTAAGTCATTCAAGTTCATACATGCCCAAATTTATTGCAAACAAGATTTGTTTAACGATATTTATGTGATTAATGCATCTCTGCAGACAAGTTGTCTTGATAGTACACTTGTTTTTGATTCATTGAGGGGCAGTGAGGTGAGATTTAAACACTTGCTTCCTCCCCCAATATCATGAGCCCAACTGTACCATACTAGATCTGAGCATGTACACCAGTACAGATAAGAGCTCTTGACACATAGAATCCAGAACAGATAAACCCCTCAGGAACAGTAATGATAGTAGTGATACTATGAAGATAGGGGAAAGGTGGGGGATAAGGGGAAGAAAAGGGGAACCAGTGACAAGGATAAATGTATAACTCACCCCCTGCCCCCACTCTGAGGGGGTTGAATAACAGAAACATGGGTGAAGGGAGACAACGGACACTGTAAGATATGAAAATAATAATTATAATTTATCAAGGGTTCACGAGGGTGGGAGGGTGAGTGGAGGAAGGGAAAAAAGAGGAGCTGATACTGCTCAAATAGAAAGAAATTGTTTTGAAAATGATGATGGCAACATATGTACAAATGTGCTTGATACAATTGATGTATGGATTGTTATAGAGGTGTAACAGCCCCAAATAAAATGATTTATATATATAAAAAATACTAAGGGCCAATCAAACCAGTACTTCTGAAGGTATCTGCTAGACCAGGGAAGAGGGTCAAATAAATCATGCTAAGGATTTTTCTTCCCCCACATCATGACAATACAACAGGTGTCCTACAAGAATTTTCCCTAGCATTTCATTCCTGCTACAGTCCTGATCGTACCTCTTCAAATTTGGTTTGGCTCCAAAACACAAATAGCACCTAAAGGAATACCGCTTGAATTACTCAAGGATACCAAGGCTAAAATGTTGCCATCGTGTAAATCAAAGTTTGCAGAATTCTTTAGTGAAGGATTAGAGACAGCCACACTACCTTTAGAAGTTTGCAGGTCTAGATGGAGGTTTTGTTGAAAAACACTCACTTACATTTTGATAATTTTAATAAAATTTTCTGTGATTTTGTGGTAATCTTTTTTACTTACCCTAAATAAAATATGACATGGTATATGACATAATGTAATATAATTTATGCATCAATATATTTACATATATTTTAATAACACACAAAATTAATACAGAGCTTTACCTGCATAAGAAATGCTTTATTTTAAACATTAGAATGTAGAGTCAAGTGTATTATATTATCCTTCATAACATCTGGTTTTCTTTGAAAAGCTTATAAAAATTATTAAATAATCAGATTTTACTAATTTACCTATTGAATTAGTATAATCATATAATAAAAGAAAGCTTAAAGAACCATAAGTGCTATATGCCATCTTTGTGTATCAGATTAAAAATACTGTTAGAAAAGAGTGAGAAAACATTTTCATGCACAAAAAAATGGTCGAAAGAAAAGAAGTATTTGGCAGAAAATAATTTGATATTCAGGATAGACTATGTTCTCTGGGTTCTCTAGAGAAGCAAAGGCAGTGATGCTTGTATGTGTATGCATGTAGAAAGAGATTTCTATCAAGAAATGGCTCACACAGTTGTAGTTCAGTCCAGTTGTAAACTGAGTCCAGTTCAAGTCCATGTGTCAGATGCAAGCTTGGGGCTGCTCTTGAAGATAAAACAGGATGACTACAGGTTGGTGGATCCAGAGCAGAATGATCTAAAATTGGCAATCTGCTCATGGCTTCTAGGATAGACAGGCAATATAACAGGAGGTCTACAAGCTAGATGCAGTATCTAGATCCAGAAGTAGAAGTAAACTTAAGTAAATTACCATTTAAGTAGCTTCCACACACAGTCAGTCTATGAAATCTCTCTTAATCGAGTCAAGATTGTGACCAGATTAAGGAGGTGGTTCAAGCATAGGGACAAGTGGGAGAAGGGGGCAGGACAAGGCAGTGTTTTGTTCTGTTGTGTATAGGGTGGTTAGGGGGTCATAATTGACCCAATGACACCTAACAACAACAACAACAACAACAACAAATCTACTCCATTATTCCCACAATTCTTAGGTTGCTTCAGAGAAGATCCCATCATGCCAGACCCCACAAAAAATCCTACACTATGTTACATCATATCATAGCTTGGCCCACCCAAGCTGACATATTACTTATTACAGGCCCCAACAACCTATCTACCTACCTATAATATTATATTGTACTTCAACTTTAAATATCTGTTTAAACAAAATGTCTCTCTACACAGATAACTGGGAGCCCTTAGGTTACTGTAGGCTAAGCGTTAAACATGCCATTAACAAGGTTTGTTGTTCCAAAATGTCAGCTGCTCATCGGGAAAAATTTAAGGCTATCAATAACTCTGTATAGGGTCATTGTGAGTCAGATATTCTCAATATCAGTAGTTCCTGGTGGCTGATACAAATATATATCCTCTTTTCATTTGTAGAAGTGAAACTTTGTTGTTGTTAGGTGCCCTTAGTCAGTTTCAGCTCATAAAGAATCTATGTAAAATAGAACAAAATATTGCCTGGTCATGTGATATCCTAATAATTGTGGCTGTTTGAGCTCATTGTCGCAATCACTGTCAACCCACCTTGTCGAGGGTGTCGCCTTACCGAGTTCCATATCCTTATGGTACGTGCACTAGTCTCTCCTGATGTAATCTCTAACAGATGTGAGCTGAAGTCTCAAACGCCTTGCTTTTAGGGAGCATTCTGGTTGTATTTCTCTCAAGACAGATTTCGTTGGTTTTTTGGCTATGCTACTTTCCATTTTCCTCACCAGCGCCACCACTGAAACACACATACCCTTCTTCAGTCTTCCTTCTCAATGTCCGTCTTTCACATGCCTAGGAAGTGAGCTGGACGTCCCTTGCAGAGGGGCAGTGGGGAGATGAGTCACTTAGGGT
>NW_022111379.1:23776591-23780598 GCF_000313985.2 Echinops telfairi
TGTTTCCATGAACATTTATTGGAATTCAAACAAGATGAGATGCTTGATGAGTGAATCTTTTCTCCAATAATCATGATGGTATCTATTGCTCCAGTCATTTGAATTTTGGTTTTCTTTACACTGAGTTGTAATTCATAGAGCAGTGCAGTCTTTGATCTTCACCTGCAAGTTCTTTAATTCCTCCTCCCTTCAGCAAGCAAGGCTGCTTCGTCTGGTATTTTGCATGCTTTTAATAAGCCTTTCTCCAAGTCTGATGTGCATTTTTCTTCATATAGTCCACCTTTCCTGATCATTTACTCAACATACAGACTCAATAAGCATGATGAGAGGATACAATCCTGATATCCACCTTTCCTGGTTTTAAGCCAGGCAACATTTCCTTGTTCTGTTTGAAAGAAGGCCTCTTGATCCACGTCCAGGTTTGTGTGAGCATAGTTAAGTGTTCTGTAATTCCCATTCTTCTCAAGGCTATCCATAATTCGTTATGACTCCCACATTCAAATGCCTTTGCATAGTCAGTAAAACGCAAACATCCTTTTTGTATTCTCTGCTTTTGGTCAAGTTTCACCTGAAATCAGCAATGATATCTGTTGCTCCATTCCATCTTCTAAATCCAGCCTGAATTTCTGGCAGCTCCTTGTCAATGTACTGCTGCAACCATTACTGAATGATCTTCGGCACAATTGTACTCACATGTGCTATCAATGATATTGTTCTATGTTTTGCACATCTGTTGGATTACCTTTCTCTGGATGGTACCGATATGGATCTCTTCTAGTCAACTGGCCAGGCAGCTGTCTTCTAAATGTCTTGGCATAGACAAGTGAGTGCTTCCACTACTTTGACCAGTATGTTGAAACATTTCATTTGGCATTCTGTTAATTCAAGCCCTGGTTTTTGCTAATGCCTTTAGTGCAGCTTAAACTTCTCCCTTCTTAGTACTGTTGGTCCTTGATCATATGGTATATCTCTTAAAAATGTAGAATGTTAACTAGTTTCTTTTGGTACAGTGCCTCTCTGTATATTCTTTCTCCTCCTCCTCCTTCTCCACTTCCTCCTCCTCCTCCTCCTTTGAATTTACAATATGTTGACTGTGTTCTTTTCTTTTGATTTTCTTTTTCCCCCAACAGTTTTATTGGTGCATAATTTACATATCATAGAATTGAATAGTGCAATCATTCAAACATATCAAGGGAGAATTGTAAAATTACTACCACATCCAACCTAGAGCATTCCTCAACCCCATGGTTGATTCACCCCCAAAGTGAGCTGCTCAATCAGTCTGTGCACACTTCACTATAATTCTTATACTATCATGAAGTGGAAATCATAAGAAATCCAATTTTAAAATAAGGGTATTATTAAGTCCATTTATACAATAGAATATGAGGCATGCATGCAAAAAATACAAATAATGATATATACAAAAATTATAGAACAGTTAGAAGTGGTCTATTATTTCAAAAGAAAAATTAAATAGAACATGTGGGCTTATTAATTTAGTACAGTATAAATGTAAAGAGGATAAAAGTTATGTTCACTATACCTTTTTGTTCATGAGATTACTTGTGATTAGCTTTTCTCTTTTAAATGTCTTAGTTCATTAAAAGTTGTAACAATATATTATTTTTATAAGTCAGTTAATAATACCACATATATGCATCAAAATTTTCTGGACAGTTTTTCTTTCATTCTTTCATGTACAATGGACCCAAAATGTTCTTACTGCCTGCTATGAAGAATGTACTTTTGCACAGGTAGTTTCCATAATTCATTAAAATGAGGGAGGCCAAGACCAGAGACAACAGAGATGGTGGCATGGAGACTCTGGGACAGAGTAAGAAGAGTGACAGCTGGGCTTTCTAGTCCACAGAGGCAGAGGTCACGGACTACATGGCTAAAAGGCTGAGGACCAGAAAGAGACTTGGTTGCTGGATGAGGAGACATGTTGCTGTGGACACATGACTCTACCCTTACCATTTACTGATCCTGACTTCTGGTCGCCTACTAAGTTCTTTAATTCTCTCACAGCATCAAGTCAATGCTGACTTACAATGACTGACACACACACACACACCATGACTGTAACTGTTTACCAGAGTAGAAAGCCCAGTTTTCTCCCAAGGATCTGCTGGTGGTTTTGAATGACTGACCATTCAGGTCCCAGCCCAACATGTACCCACTAAACCACGAGTGTTTCTCCCGTCTCTCCCTCCCTCCAAAATTGTAAGTATTGCCTGTGAATTCTGTGTGGCTGTTGCAATGAAGTATATAACCCATCATAGATATAAAGTGGTGGAGGTTGGTGTCAGGGTAGGTAAATAAAGATGGAACATAGACAGAGGTCTATATTTAACCCTTGCCTCTTGATAATAGGAAAGTCAGAGTAGTTCAGATACGACCCCCTCAGTAATTTACTGCAATAAGTGATAAAGGCTCACTGATCACATGTCCTCTCACTAGACTTATTTCTTATTTAAATAATTTAGTGCACTCAAACAGATAATGAAACTATATTATTTTTAAGGTGACTTTGGTTATGTCTGCCACAACTTATAGGTTGATGTGGTAGCTATATAATTGTCAATTTGAGAGAATTAAGAGTGAAGGGGTGGAGTCTAGCCTGGCAATCATTGTATAGCCAATGAAGCCTCTGTGTGGGCATGGCCTTCCCCTGATAATTCTGGGAAGTCCAGTATTTCCTCCCTGGAGGTGGGAGTCTCTTTCTCTCTGCTCTCTCCCTGAGAGATGCTCTACTGACAAGAAACATGGCACAATGCTGATAGATACCATGCCCTGGGAACTGGAGGAGCCACATGGAGACCCCTGCCAGTGCTGAGAAGTTCTACCACCACTGGATCCACCAGACTTTGCACCACTGGCTTGTGATCTTCCTGCATTTGGCATTATTATATGTGTTTTATGAGTCTGAAGAATATTTTATAGATTGATACCAAACCTATGGGCTAATATCAGACTTATGGATTTGATCTGGACTGGGCAGGGATGTTTTCTCAATATTCAACTGCTCTTGTATAAAAAGCTGTTTCCTATGCAAGTGTGATTCTCCATGGATTTGATTCTCTGTCTACCCAGACTAGCACAGTTGATTATACATTTTAATTTTTCAAAGGACATTTGAATATTTTTATAATATAACACATTAAAGCTGACAGCAAAATTTTTTTAAAATTTGTCCTTAAGGAAAACAAACAAAATATATCATATATACAAATACATATGTTATATACACTTGACTCTGTTAGTTATTGATTCTTTAAAAAAATATGATGGAGAGGTCAACAGCTGCTATTCCAAGTGACTTGGTGAACAATGACATTTTGCACACTGATTGCAGCTTCCCAAGGACTGACTGACAGGCTGCATAGTATGTGTTAATGGCTCTCTTTGACACATTATGAAAACTGACAATAAGAGAGCAAGTACGCAGTTAAAGCTTGTAGAGTAGAGCAGTAAAACACAAAATGAGAGTTAAGTTGAAAAGTACTAAAAAGCATAATAACCATTGAACAGTTCTGGGTCCAGGAATTCTGGAAAATTGATCATTTTAAATTAGCTGTAGTAAAATGTAATAGCTGTCATATCTTAAACAAAGGGCTTGTTAACTAAGTAAGATGAAAAGTTATTGCATAAACTATAATCCTAATAATACTAATCTTTAATACAAGAAATGTATGTGTCAGATATATATAATTAATTAGGTGGGAAGAAGTGAATATTAAAAAGTATGAATGAAGGCTTTCTATTTGAGGGCCAACCCATTTGTCTGTCATTTTTTCTTACTGGGTGGCTTGCATGCTGCTGTGATTCTGGAAGTTATGCACCAGTATTTCAAACAGCAGGAAGATCACTCATGGTTAATAGGAGATTAGGAATAGACTAGGACGCTGGATTAGCTGATCCACTTCTAAGATATTTAGCTACTAAAATCATGAATAGCAGTGGAACATTGTTATAATGCAGAAAGATGAGTAGCTAAGTTTGAA
>NW_022111379.1:23781350-23783674 GCF_000313985.2 Echinops telfairi
TTATCAGTAAGGTGAAAACTCCGCCTACAGGAGCCTGTCCATTGTCCCCAGAGGCAGGGAGCAGGCCCACCCCTGTGGAGGGATGAGACAGCAGTCTGGCAACTGATTGCCCTCAGTGGGGGGAATGCCAGCTCATCTGACCTCCCCCCACACATTGTTCTATCTTGAAGTACAATACTGTCTTTGATAGGGTAATATTTATATCCATAAATGCAAAGGAGTTAATAAAACTAATATCCATGTTTATGCACTAAACACTAAGTCATTATTGGAATAACTAAAGAATTCTTCCAAATTCTTCAGTATGAAAATGATCAAACATGCCATCAAGATGCATTGATAATTACTGGTGATTGAAATAAAACTGATGGAAGCAAATAGGAAGGATCAATAATTGCAAAATATGTCTTTGGTAATACAAATTTAGAAATCACATGATAGGATTCTGTAATACTAGTGATTTCTTCATTACAAATACATTTTCAATAACATATTACAACTATACATGTAAACCTCACCTGAGGGAAAATATAAGAATCAAATTGCCTATGTCCATGAGGATAGATGATAGAGAAACTTAATATCATCAGCTAAAACACAGGAGTTGACTGGGGATCAGACTATCAATTGCTCAATTGCAAGTTCAGATCAAAGTGCAAGGAAATGAAGATAAATCCATAAGAATTAAAATACAATTTGGGTTGTATCCGACTTCAACTTAGAAAACAACTAAATACTAGATTTTATTCATTGAACAATGATGGCCAAACATCAGGCAAGTTATTCAATGAAATATTAAGATCATCAAATATTTAGCAAGCAAAAGATCATTAAGATAAGAAAAAGAGCAAAGACCAAAGAGGATGTCAGACAAGACTCTGAAACTTGAACTTCAATGTAGAGTAACTAAAGCAAATGAAAGAAATGGTGAAGTAAAAGAGGTGAGCAGAAAATGTCGATGGGGATCTTGAAAAGGCAAAGCATTAAAATGAAAAGTGTGAAGACCGATGAAAAAATGCGCTAGCCATATCTCAAGCTGAAAGAAAAGATGAAAATTTAATCCTCAAATAGCAATATTGAAGGATTCTCTAGGCAAAAATATTGGACAATAAAGTAATCATTAAAAAAAGAGGGAAGGAACACAGAATCACTAGATCAAAAAGAACAAGTCCACATTAAACAATTTTCAAGAGACAGCATCTGATTAAGAATGGAAGGTATTGAAGGAAAATTTCCAAGCTTCACTGACGACATTAATGAAACACGAGGCTCCAGGAATTAATGGAATTTCAAAGGGAGTACGTCAAAACCTGAAGCAGCACTAGAAGCATTTACTAATTTATAGCAAGACATCTGAAGGAGAGTTACCTGGCCAGCCAACTGGGAGAGACTTGTATTTGTGCACATTCCAAAGAAAGGTGACCTACCAGAATACGGAAATTATTTTTAAATATTACTAATATCACATGCAGGTAAAGTTTTTTCAAAGGAAATTCAAAAACAGTTTCACTAGTGCATCCATATGGGTCTGCCAGAAATTCAAACTGGATTTAAAAGAGAATTTGGAACAAGAATATCTTGTTTCCATAGAGGAAAAATTAATCAAAATAATACCCAGACTCTTTCAAATTATAATACAAACATACCTATGTTCGTATATAATAGTCTTGGTTTGTTTATATAAACAAAAATTAGAAATAATCTAGGAAACAACAGCTATAGGGGGTGTGATAAAAATTTACCTTGAAAATATGATTATATACAAACAATTTTTAAATGACATATGTAGTAGATTCCCTTGAACTTACAAAAGAGGTTAATTCAGTTTAAACAGAGGTAAATTCTAATAACAATTCAGTAAAAGAATTTTTGAGCTTATCCCAGTGCTGGAGTTACTACTAATGCATATCCGATAGCTACAGTGTTCCAGGTTCCCTTTATTTGATAAAGAGAATCTTATTACCTCCTTTTAAAAATTTTTATACAAACTCACTGTTATTATTAATGCTCTTCTTAAACTACTGTCAAATATTTTACAAAAAATTTAGGTCAAAAGTGAGCTTTCTTCTATAAGTACAGTATGGACACTTCCTCAATGTTATTGATCAGTTTTCTTTCTTTATAGTTTCATACTATAAATTCAAAGGCTTTAAAATATCCTTTTCCTCATTCTACCTCTGTCTATCTTTTTTTCTGGGGACAATCTTTCATTTGTCCTTCTAGAATATGTTAACCAATACTTGTTAATTTTAAATACAAAATCAATACTAATCATTCTTTAATAGAACTCTCTATTTCTGAACTCTCACCCAGCTCTAATCTCT
>NW_022111379.1:23784799-23787206 GCF_000313985.2 Echinops telfairi
TTCTACTGTTGATTATTGATCTCAGGCTTATCTTTTCAACTTGATTATCCCTTTAACCCCTAAGAGGTCCCCTGTGCCCAGGGTGCAAGGTTAGATGTTGTTGTCAGGTGTCATCAAGTCAGTTCTGACCCATAGGGACTCTGTGCACTGCCCATGCCTGCACTACCCCACAATTGTTCCCATGCTTGTGCCCATTGTTGCAGCCATGGGTCAGTCCATTTTGGGGAGAGCCTTCTTCTCTTTTGCTGACCCTCTACTTTACCAAGCATGACATCCTTCTCAGGGACTTGTCTCACCTTACAACATGTCTAAAGTATATAAAGTGAAGTCTCTTCATTCATGCTTCTCAGGAGCACACCAGCCATACTTTTCCCAAGGTTAGTAATGGTGAACAAAATCGCAACAAACTAAGTCTTCAGACAGAGAGAGAAATTATTTCTGTTTTCTTCTGAACAAATGAACAGAAATCCATGGATTCATAGATCTCGTGTGCTGGCACTCATGGGTAGGCATAGAATTGATAACTGCAAGGTTAGCAGTTCAAACCCACCAGCCCTTTGGCTGGGGGGGTAAATAAATTACAGGTCTGAAACCCTCTATGAGTCTCTATGAGTTGGAAAAAACTTGCTGGCCATAGGCTTGGTTCTGATCTTGTTCAACTATAATTGAACTTTTTTATTGCCAGTTAAAAATAGTTATATGACATATTTATGCTTTGAAATGTATACCATTGCCTCTTGAATAAGATGGATTTGTACTGCATGTGCCCACGTATAAAATAATGCTATTCCTAGCTCTGTTGCAAGACCTCCTGTATTATAAGCTTTCCCTTAAAACACTATTTGAGGCTAAACATATCCAAGTGAACATTTTTCTTCCCAAAATTGCTAGCTCCAAATCTTTCCATCCTCCCACCTAATTGGAGTGACAAACTACTCCTAGCAGATGATTATAGTCTCGGGACATCTTCAGAGGATAAATGTAACACGAGAAAACCTCAATACAACAAGAAAAAAAAAGCCTGTGTAAGTGGGCTCTACTGTTCACACCTGTATTGATCAAGGGTCAACAATGACTGGATTTTGGACTGCATGGAAGGTTGGAGTACCCTCAGTGTTCCACCCTTAACTGGACTATGTTTTATTGCCAAACAGTGAATTGTTGTATGGCATATTTATATTCCACTTTACTATACATTTTCAAGGCCAAGTTAATTAATTAAAATATAATATTGGCATGTTTATGCCATTAATTTATGGAAACATTTAAATAAATTATTTTATTGGGGACTCTTACAGATCTTATAACAATCCATAAATCAGTATTTGATTCATATTATATTTTATTATCTGAAAGATCAAGTTTTGGAAAGGTATTTATGACACATCCTTTAGTTTTATGATCTATTTTCATGTATAAGAGCCTTGTGGTATCGTGGGTTATATGTTGAGCTAAGCACATGGTCAGCAGAATTTTTAATCCACCAGCTGCTCCATGTGAGAAGATGAGGCTTTCTGCTCTCCTAAAAGTTACAGTTCTGGAAACGCAGAGGGGCAGCCCTCCTCTTTCTGAGAGTGTCTCTGTGAGCCCAAATGAGCCCAATGTTCGATTTTCATAGTGCCAACAACTTTCTAGCAACTTATAGTAGATGGCTAAAGGGCTTTATAGGAATTATATGTTCCTATTGTGAAGTTCAAAATTTTCTGTTTAGAACTTCAGATTATAAATGGCATACAGATATGTATTTTCAAGCATTGTAACAGTATAAAAACACTACCAAATTCTATAGTACTTATGTATAATAATGATTTGTACATTTTTATTTTAAGAACATTACAGAATCAGATGCCATTTGAGAACATACTGAAAACATATATAACAGGTAATAAGCATTTAAGAGACTATTTTAGCTCCATTAGTAAGCTTCATAGTTTACCAGAAAGAACAAGGAAAATAATCATCTGTAAAGAGCCCCTGTAGTGTCAGAAAATACCTTATAAAGATGTATTTCAAATGCTCCCTCTACAGGGATAGGAGCTGTATCAGACTAAGGAGTAACTACGGAGACTTGATGGCATGGTGGGTTACAAGTTTGGCTGCTAACAAAAGTCAGCAGTTGGAAACCACCAGCTACCCAGAGGGAGAAAGATGAGCTTTCTATTTCACAAGGCTACACAGGTGTACATTTTTAAAACCACACAGGAATAATTCTACCCAACCTCTACAGTTACAATAAGTTAGAATTAACTCCATGGAATCAAGTTATGGAGCAAGTAATGCTCTGAGAATAATAAAAACAGCACAGAAATCAACTTATCAGTAGAGGAGCTCTGTTGGTACAGTGGATGACATATTGAGCTTCTAACTGCAAGATCAGCAGTTCAAAACTTAAAGCTAGTTTGCAGAA
>NW_022111379.1:23790365-23791326 GCF_000313985.2 Echinops telfairi
CAGTTCCTCATGTTGTGGTGACCCCCAACCATAAAATTATTTTCATTGCTACTTCATAACTGTAATTTTGCTACTGTAGTGAATCAGGCGGCCCCTGTGAATGGGTTATTTGACCCCCAACGGGGTCTCAACTCAGTTTGAGAACTGCTGACATAAAAAGAGATGAATTCAGACATGTTGCATTATAGATGAATCTTAAAAATATTAGACTGAATGAAATAAGTCAATCACAAAAGATAAATATTGTATGATCTCACAATAAATGACAATAGTAGGCAAGTGATTAGTTATCAGTCATTATTAATAGTTACTAGACCTGGAAAGGAAGAACCATTGTTAGTAAATAGAAGTTTGCTTATCAATTTGATATAGATTAAGAATGAAGGATGTGCAACATGATCAGTGTAAAGGATTCACTAAGCTATATACCTGGAAAGGATATAATTTGCAAATATTATGTTATAGAAAATTTTATGAAAAAAGTCAGAACTAGGACTCACTGGACTAAAATTATGGTATCAGCATGCATTTTTGGAGGCTCTAGGGAGAATCTGGTTTCTTGCTTTTCTACTTTCTTTTGGTCACCCTCATTCCTTGGCTTGTCCCTTTTCATGTTTCAAGTCTGCAATAACCTGTAGAGTTTTTCACATGCAGCATCATGCTGACACTGACTTTTATGTGTCTCCTGTTCCACTTATAAGGAGTCTGTAGTTACATGTGTTTACTTAAATAACTGAGTATGATTTCTACAATTCAAGGTCAATTGATTATGTCTTCTTTTTTTATCATTTCATTGGGCACTTGTACAGCTCATATCACAATCCATCCATCCAGCCATTGTGTCAAGCACATTTGTACCTTGGTATCCATCATTATTTTCAAAACATTTTCTTTCTACTTGAGCCCTTGGTATCAGCTCATATGTCTCCCTCCATCCACTTTTCTGTTGTTCATCCCCCTG
>NW_022111379.1:23791511-23808285 GCF_000313985.2 Echinops telfairi
TTTATCTGTCCTGGATTCCCTGTGTTTCTATCTCTTATCTGTACCCACGTACATGCTCTTATATATCCAGATTTGTAAGGTAAAATTGGGGTATGATAGTGGGGAAGGAGGAAGCATTAAAGAACTAGAGGAAAGTTGTATTTTTCTTCCGTGCTATACTGCACCCTAAATGGCTCGTCTCTTCCTTGTGACCCTTCTGTAAAGGGATGTCCAGTTGCCTACAGATGGCTTTGGGTCTCCACTCTGTACTCCCCCTCATTCATATTGACATGATGTTTTTTCTGGCTCTTAGATGCCTGATACCTAATCCTATTGATACCTTGTGATTACATAGGCTGGTGTGCTTCTTCCATGTGGGCTTTTTTGCTTCTCAGCTAGATGTTTATCTTCAAGTCTTTAAGACCCCAGACACTATATCTTTTGATAGCCGAACACCATCAGCTTTCTTCACTACATTTGCACCCGCTAGGTGAGCATCATGGAATGCCAGGTTAGTATTAAGGTATCAGATGGACATTGGGCCTCTATTCAAGTACTCCCTCAACGCAAGAAATCTTTGTTCTATTAACCTAAGTTTTTATTTATTAATTCATGTACAATTTCTTTCATGATACCAATTTTAATTGACACAATATAATGGCACTTGTCTCAATTTCTCCTGTATTTTCCATTTCCACTTCTCCTTCTTTCTTCTCCTTTATTGCTTTCTGAGTTTATCCATGGGCAATCATACAATTTTCAATTGTATGATTGATGGATCTTATTAAGAAGTGTGACCTCTCTTGTGTTCACCTTTTCAAGGCAGTTAATTGTTTAATTATTTGATGTGGCTTTTCTAGCTCTCATCCCTGTAGCTCCCACAATATGTCTTTTTCTTGCATAGGTTTAGGTAAGAAGGTGTGAGAAGGTAGAATTCATTTATAAGTAATTGTTAACAGGATTCATTGTGAGTTCCATCCTGCTGTATACAAAATGAGCCCACTGAGAAGCAGGAGCTGAAATGAGAGGGTGGGTTTCCCGACTAGCAAGAATCAGAGATAGAGGGTGTCTTCTGCACCTTGAGATGCCTGCACAGTGAACTTCCTTGCTGTGGAAGAAAGCTGTGACATTAGAGGAGTGGCAGAGCAACAGCAGCAGCAGCAGCAGCAGCAGCAGCAGCAGAACCAGGAGCAAGAGGAACAGACAAAGTATTGGACTTCCCAGCCAAATTATAGCCAAATAGTTTTGAGCAGAAGGTTGACTTGTGGAGTGGGGTGCCTCTGAGCACTTAATTGGGGAAGTGGGGCTTGCTGATCCATTTAGCTGAAGCTGAGTTCCTTCTAGTTGAAATTTACTGGAGTGGGATGCCTCTGGGCTTTTAATTCAGTAAGCTGAGTGCATTTGTGTTGGGGCCTACAGAAGAGTGACATTCCTTTGGGACATTTAATAGTAGCCTTCTGAGAACATTGTTACATGTACTGAATGACAACTCTATCCTAAGCATTTCCATCTGAAATGTAATCCATTAACTTCCATGATAAACCCTATAATTGTGATCATTATTGTCTGTAAGTTAAGGTGAGTATAATTGTGATCATTGCTGTCTGTTAGTTAAGGTGAGTATTGTAAAAATTGTTGAACTCAGTACCTGAAAAAGTAGAGAATGTTGTTTGAGACAGAGCAGCCTTATAAGGCTGCTGTTTGTTTGGCTTTCCCTTGACTCAGTTGCAGACGTGAAGGTGCTAAGAGTCACAGTATTTGGTTTCCAACAGTTTCTATCAGAGCAATAAGTCTGGTTGTTGCTTTTTATGATTTTGAGTCTTATTCTAC
The DNA here is from genome assembly GCF_000313985.2 of Echinops telfairi. Classification (NCBI taxonomy): domain Eukaryota; kingdom Metazoa; phylum Chordata; class Mammalia; order Afrosoricida; family Tenrecidae; genus Echinops; species Echinops telfairi. The sequence goes on from NW_022111379.1 coordinate 23,793,321, forward strand.
ATTTTTCTCACACTCCATCCAGGACCACCTATTATAATCCTTTTCTAAGCCATTAGCAGGGGTAGATAGACACCATCTAATTATTCTTACATAGGCTTAGAGAGCCTGAAATTCAAGAACTCCATTAGTCTTTGCATTCTTTATTTTCAACAGGCTCTTTACTCTAGATGAAGAGACATCGATAAGTTACCCTTTGGATGGTCACTCACTAGCTTTTAAATGCCTAGTTGCTACTCACCAGGATGTAGAGTATTATCTTTGTGGGCTACAGTGTGCCATTTGACCTTGGTGTACGCCAAGACTATGGTCCTGAACTCCTAGGCCTAGCAACTCGTTCCCTAAAGATGTTTGATTATGGCCAAGAAGTTTTCATAACGTTGCTCCTGTACGCTCTATTGCATTTATGGATATATCCGCAGCACATAGAAATGCTTGTCTAAAAGTATCGTCTGTAAAGCCTACATATGATAGGGCTTTATTTATCTTTCAGTTCTTTTTCCCATGAAGTTTGAAGTTCATTAACTTTCATTAGCCTTCTCATATTGAACATTTTGTTGTAGATTTCTGGTACTGCAGGCTGGTTTATGAGAGCACTGGTGGTGTAGTGGTTATACATTGGGCTCAGATCTGCATAGTCTGCAGTTTGAAACCACCATCCACTCCAAGGGGGAAAAACAGGGCTTTCTACACCCTTAACATTTACAATCTTGGAAATCAAAGTGGCAGTACTACCTTGCCCTTCAAGGTCACTATCAGTTGACATGAACTCAGTGACTGAGTTTGTAGCTTTGTTTTATTTTAGGATGGTTTCTATAATAATATTTACCTTTCTCATATTTAATGTGTATGTCTCTTATCTTTCATTTGAACCCAGTGCCATCCTCTATCTGGATCATAAGATTACCTCCCTCAAATTTTATTATTTTATATTATGATATCATTTGAGTCAGCTCTGATAGCAAAGTTACTGATAAACAGTTTTGCCATGCTCCAATAAATTCAGTTCCCTCATTCCTTCATAGAATAAACCCACATCTATAGTATTATAATAAATGCATTTTAAGAACTGTATCTTTAAAAATTGCAAAAATAAAGAAGAAAAATACTTCTATGGAAAGATTGATATTTATCCACATATTTATAATTTATGTTTTCCTTTATTTATTCATATGATTTTTGTTTCCATCTAGTTTTATTTCATTTCAAATTAAAGGCTTCATTATGTTATTTTTTGGGTGGTCAACTATCAACAAATTATGTTAGTTTTTTTTTATCTGAAAGTGTACTTATTTCACCTTTAGATTTGGATGTGTTTTCTATTTTCTTGTTAGCTTCTAAAATTCATGAAAAGTGAAATTAATAGGTAATGATATATTTTTTTACCATGAAGTTTTGGAAGCCCTCTCATGGAATTCTTAGTTTAGGGATTTGTTTCTTTCTTTTATCTCTGTTAATATGTCATTCTGTTTCTTCCATATTTCTTTCCCCCGCTTCAGTTATCAATCAATAATGGTATTTTTATTTCCTTTAATATTATGTATGAGTAACGCTTCTCTCGCTTCTTTCACAATGTTTTGTTTGTCTCTTCCTTTTCAGCCATTTGACTTCTATATCTGAGTGATGAATATTTGTGTATTTTTTTTTATTTTTGTAAGCTATGTTGTTATATTGGTTTTTATATTACAAAGATTTTAGTCATTATTTCATTTGTATTTCTATCCTCTTCTTTTTTTGTAGAGCATTTCTCTTCTTTTGAACCTTCTTCTACACAAGTAAATAGGCACTTATTCCTCAGTTATCAATAATTTCATTAACGGACATTTTGTATTTATGACAATAGTAAAAAATCTATAATCCATTTTGTGTATTAATGATTTTGATGTTTAATATTGTGTATCAACTTGGCTGAATCAAGATTCCTAATGCTTTGGCTCATGCTATCCCACAAAATATCATCTCAGATCAAGGGACTCACAACAACTTATCTACAATGAGCCCATCTCATGGAAATCCCTGGATTTACTGTGGTAGTTACGTAATCTGCTGTCATTTTGGGTTGAGAGGATTAAGAGTTAAGAGGTGGAGTCTAATCTGTCAATTGGGTCATAGCAAATGAGGTCTCTGTGGGCATGGCCTTCTCCTGAGAATTTTGGGAACTGCTCTATTTTCCTCCTTGGAGATGGGACACATTTTTCTCTCTCTCTTTCCTCACTCCCTTGGGGATGCTCTATTGACAAGACACAAGGCTCACTTCCTGTGAGACATTCTTGAGGAGAAGCCACATGGACCTACCCTGATGCAGCCCTGGGAACTGGAGGAGTCACACGGAAACCACTGGCAGAGCTGAGATGCTTACAATGCCACTGGATCCAGAAGACTTCCACTCACTGGCATGTGATCTTCCTGCATTAGGCATCATTGCATATATTTCGTGAGTCTGAGAAGGACTTTATAGATTGGTATCGGACATATGGGCTAATATCAGACTTACGAACTTGATCTGGATTGGATTGGGATGTTTTCTCAATATTCAACTGCTCCTGTACATAAACCTCTTTCTTATACACATATGAGTGTTTATGAATTTATTACTCTATTCAACCCGGAATGACACACTTACCATGTCTCACATTATACTGAAGCAATTGACTTGATAGTACATTTGGATGATCTTTGAAGAGCAGGGGAACATCTGGCCTGCAAGCCTTTGAGGTCCTCAAAATCATCAGTGCCAGCTAATATTACCCAGCTCACCAAAGAGAATCAGTTCCAGCCATCGTCGTACTAATGGTGAATTAATTAAATGTCTCACTAATATGGTCCTTAAATGATGTTATAAATCTCCAAATGGCCATCAGCAGAAAAAAGATTTACCACCCCTGTGACACAATTATGACACCAGCCTTGTGGAAAAACCTTGCAAGACTGGGGCAGTATTCTGCAGGATGATATATATGCTCTAAACCAAAGCCAAAATATGTGCTATATTTTCCAATAACAAGGAGAGTTGATATTACAATGGAGGCAAAAAAAAAGTACTAGAGAATACCAAGTGTGTTTTTTTCAGATATCTACTAGAACTACCATGCCCTATGATATAAATATTTGCTTCATTGCATTATGCAAAGAATCACTGGAATAAAAATAGAAGAAGTTAATTCTAAATACCAACTCTGACCAGTTGAAAAAATTAGGACTATAATTGTTATGAGTATTTTTCTTTTAATGCCTGAGTTCAGGCCATTGATATTCAGTGTTATTGTATCCATCTGTGGACTGTGTGATGCCATCTTGTACCTTTTGTGTTGGGTGTTTTTCTACCTACTTATCTTATCCGTTTGTGTGTGTGTGTGTCGTTCATTCTTGCCTTCTTTCTACTATTGAGCCAATGCTATCTTGGGGGCTGTTTTTGCTTTGTTGCCCAATAGATGGAGTTCTTCTATGTGATGGCCTCTTACTTCAGTCGGTGGGTGTTGATCTTCTACCCCTACTGGATCAGCAAGGATATTTTATAGGGCTGGGTTTCTTTTTATATATTCTTTGAGTTTTTCCTTGTCTGGGAAGACTCTTACTTCTCCATCTATTGTAATAATTTAGTCGGGTATAGTATTCTTGGGTTTGCATTATTTTCCTTCAATTTTTGGAATATGTTACTCCATTCTCTCCTCTTCTTCATCGTGTCTGCTGCTAGGTCTGAATATACTGTTATTTTGGTACCTTTATAAGTGACTATTTGTTTTTCCCTAGCTGCTCTTATGATCTTCTCCTTTTCCACATAGTTACATAATTTAACTATTATGTGTCTTGGTGAGTTCTTGGGGTTCAGTCTGTCTGGTGTTATCTCAGCCTCCTGAATGGTTGCCTGGTTTTCATTTATTAAGCTGGGGAAGCATTCCTCTAAAAATTCCCTCATTATTTTTGCTGTTGACTTCTTTGTTGTGTCTTGTTCCAGTAATCCAATTATTCTAATATTGTTTCTATTCATAGCATCAGACATGACCCTCAGGTTTTATTCAGCTTCTATGAGTATTTTTCTTGTATGTGTGTATCAAATGCCTGTTTTCTTTTCACTTATGCAATATAAGATATAAATAGAGCTAACATACTGTAGATTATGTAGTATTTTGGTAGGCATGCATATGACCTTACAATTGTCTTACTTAGAGATATGGAAGGAGACAGGTATAATGGACAAGGGGTAGACAATGATGATACAGGTGAACAAAGAATGGACAATGGTGCTTGTGTATTGACTTGGGAGGAACATAATTCTCAGTGATTTGGTAGTTATGTTGTAATTATCCCCTATGATGAAATCTAATGCAATGTATCACTTCCATAGCCACTATGAACAACCAATCAATGGAAATTTCCCTTGAGGATTTGATCTGTTTCCAATATATATATGGATTCTGGAAAAGCTCTTTATCTTCTTGTTGGATCTGGAAACTAATCTGGCTCATCATCTGACTTGTGGTTCTTTGACTTGAACTAGCAACTTGTTATATTGCCTACTGTTATTGGCATTTTTAACCTCTTTCTATGAATCCACAACCTGCCATCTTGCCTGCAAGCTTTGAATTCTTTCGCTCTTGGGTTAGTGAGCCCCTGCAACTACAAGAGTCAAGAGAAGCCTGCAGACTTACATCTAAACTATTGATTGGAGCTTGCAAGTCTCTACAACCACATGTGTTTTTTCCTTGAGATAAATCTCCCTCTTTGACTTTCTCTCTCTCTCTCTCTCTATACACACACACACACGCACACACACATACATATGTGCATACATATATACACATACACACTATAAACACATACATCATATGCTATATATGTATACGTATATAAGCATCACTGGTTTTGCTTCCACTGAGATCACAGTGTAAGACAACAACATATATCTCTTGCAAAAAGTATGAAGTGAGAGTAATGCTGGCTCTGGTAATGGAGGTTATATATGAACTCTGCTAGGCCAGTTATGTAATGATATAATTTTGAAAGTATATAATGATATAATTTTAACACAGTGGCCTGATCTTTGGAACTTAACCATATCTATAGGTGAAGAATAGACACACACACAACCACACACACATAGCATATTCCCTGAACTAGTTCTGAAAACAGTGTTATATCCAAAGATGTCTGGTGCTTAATATTGAAGAAACATATTAGAAAGCAAAAATCTAAATGTCTGTGTGCTCACTGATATTAGAGTATTACTTCCTTTTTTTTTTTTGAATAATGACTTCTCTTTATTTGACTAGACTGCTACTAGAGTATTACTTCTATGCTCTCTTAGCTGACAGAGAAAATAAATATGTTGAATGTGGACATATACATATATTTATAAATATCTACATAAAATATATGTATAAGCTAGAAAGGTGTTCATCATGATGTCCTCACCTCTAATCCATTACCACATAAATCCTCCTTGCCTGCTTCTCTTGATGTTTTGTAACTATAAACTCCACTCCAACCGTTAGAAACATGGCTCTTCCCACATGCCACCCATGTTCTTATTTGTTTGATCTCAATGTATATATATGTGGTATCAGCTTAACTTATATACCTTTGGGAAAATGCTTTATTGACTACAGTATAGCACTTAAGTACACTTTGTCTATAGACATGTTCCACTTAAAGTTAGATCAGCCCTTGAGTTTTCCACTCTCTATGTTAGAACTATTTTACATATTTGTAATAAAATAAGATTGTTCTCTTACATTCCGCAGCCCATCCTTGGGTATAAGTAATCTGGGAATGAATAGTTTTCCATTATTTCCATAGTTTTAACTTTTCCAGAATGTTATAAATTGTAATGGTATAGTATATAGCTCTGTCAAACTGACTTCTTTCCATAATAAGGATGCATTTCAGATTCATCTGTTTTTTTAAATTAGATAATATATTTTTTTAATTGTTGAAACATATTTCAATATATAATTGCACTATCACTTTTAATGCTTTTATTGACATATAATTAATATATCATATAGTTTAATAGTTCAATCATATTAAGAGGGCTTTATAATATTTTCTTCTTGCTTGTACTAAATGTTTTAACTTGCTTCAAATTTCCCCCTACCTCCCTTGCCATACCCCATGAACAATTAATACATTTACTGTTTCTATAGATTTTCCTATCAGAAATTTTATATACATAAAAACATACAAAAATGAACAAACTAAAACTAACAATAATAAAATAGTAAAATAGGGAAAAACCTCAATTGAAAAGAAAATAGAAATTAATAAATATTAGAAACAAAAATTTAAGTTGACCCATTTAAAAGGGAAATTAAATAATATGTTAAATTTTAACCTAACTCTGTCTCCAAGAATACAGTTTAAAATGTATTAATCTAATGGAGTCACTAATCAATCTGGCTTTCACTTTGGGGAGATGATGTGTAAAATTTCTATACACATTCATATGCAGGTATTTGTGTGAACCTACTTTTTTTCTAATAAGTTGAGTAGATAGTTAAGAACATAATTACTAGCTCTATGGCCAGACCATGTTTTAACTTGTGAAAATCTGCCTGTCCTTCAAAGTGTTGCATCCCCACCACACTGAATGAGCATACTTATTTATTATTCCACATTCTTTCAGGGAATGGGCTTCTCCCATTGGGCGTCTATAAAAGTAATGTTAAGTAGTTTTTCCAGGGATAAGCTGTCCCTGCCAATTTCACCCAGTAACAGAAGTGAAATCTTCCTTGAGATAACCATAAACTCAATCCTGGTCATAAATTTCCATTGAAGTTTACTGATCCTTTTATAGGAATGTCTATTAAATTGAGGTGCCCAATCAGCAATGCTATTGGTTAGGACCCATTTTGACCTCTTCCACTCTCCGTTTAATTGAAAATCTGACCCCACATTAGGTAGGTTCTCTTCTGAAGAACTGTTTATTAAGGTGGACAAATAAGAGTGATAAGTGATTCAAAAGTATTAGGCAGACATGCTATGTTAGACAGGGTTCTCTAGAGAAACGAAACCAGAAGGATAGATAGATAGCTAGATAGATAGCTAGATAGATGATAGATGATAGCTAGATAGATAGATAGATATAACATAAGAGTGATAGGTGATTCACAAATATTAGGCAAACATACCACTACATTGTTTGGGAGATCAGATAAATGAATACATGTCCTGAGAACAGATGCTAGACTTTGTGTTGGTGTTTTATTCTTATAGTGGTGGTCTCCTACAATATTTGCCCTTTTGAGATTGACTAACTTTGATCAGCATAATGTTCTCTAGGCTCATGTATGCTGTGAAGGGCTGTGTGGTTTCATAAATATTTTTTAGTGATGCATAGTACTCCATTGTTTGCATATACAGAAGTTCCTTTATCCACTCTTCTCCTGATGGGCTTTTAGGCTGTTTCCACCTTTTTGCTGTTGTGCACCGACTTGCGATGAACATGGGAATGGATCTGCCTATTTGTGTTGTTTATTATTTCATTAGATTATATAGCCAGCAGAGACATTGCTGGATCAAAAAGGATTTCTGTTCCCAGCTGTTTGAGGCAAAGCCATATCATTTTCCACCATGGTTGCAAATATTTACAGATTCATAAGTAGTAGATGAGAATTCCAATCTCTCGGACCCCTATCCAGCAATTACTGTTTGCTGTTTCTTGGAAACAATCTGTAACTGTTAGTGTAAGATGGTATCTCACCACTGATTTGATTTACATCTCCCACATGGCAAGTGAGACTGAGCATTGTTTCATGTATTTATTAGTTGTTTGAGTGTCATTTTTGGTGAACTCTATTCATTTCTTTTGCCCAATTTTTAATTGGATTGTTTGTTTTTATATTATTGAAAGGTTGCAGGATTCTATAGATTTTAAAGAATAGTCTCCTCTCCCTTATGTTATTGCTGAATATTTTGACCTAGTCTGTGGCTCTCTTTGTACTCTTTTGATGAATGAAGTCTTTTGCTGCACAAGCATGTCTTATTTTCAGTAAGTCTCAGATGTTTGTTGGTTCTTAATAATATAAGCACTCAAACAAGTCAGTATCATTGAATTAGTTCTTCCTTCGAGTAGAACTGCCTTCATAGGGTTTCCAAGGCTGTAATCTTTATGGAAGTAGATTGCCACATGTATCGCCCAGGAGCTAGCTATTGTGTTTTGACCTTTTAGTTAGAAGCAGAGAGCCTTAACCTTGTGTCACCAAACTGATTGCCACTGACTTGAGGTTAACTTACAGTGACCCTATAGGACAGGATAGAACTGCTCCTATGATGTTCGGAGATGATAACTCTTCAGGAGAGTAGAAAGCCCTGAGGTTCTCCCACTGAGTGACTGGTGATTTTGAACTGTTCTCTGGTGGTTTTCAACTGATGACTTTGGAAATCACAGCCCCAGTAACTGCTATGCCATCAGGACTTCTTATATCACAGGACTCCTTAATGTGACCACAGGATAGATAATGTTTTGATTTATCTCCAATAATTTAATTTACTAGATTTACAACATAGGAAATTAATATTACAGTCTAGTTTTTCCAAATACTTCTGGAAATGCCAGTTATGCTGAGGAAATATATGTTTAGCTTTTTCCCTTACATATAACATTTTTCAAATAAAATGTGGTATGTTGTAATATACACTTTAGCTGTGAAATTGGATGATTATTAGGCATATATTTAATAGCTACTCAGGGTAAAATGCTCTGGGTAACCTGAACTTTACTTTGAGATTTAAACATGTAATTTTCACTACTCATTCACCTATAATTTACTATTTAACATGCAATTTCAAAAGTAAAATTGGTACTTTTGCATTTTTAACACTGTGCTCTATATATTTAAGCTATGGTCTCATGTTGGATTTTAAAATAGAGTTACATCTCAATCAAAGTCAATTATTATAGAAAAGTATTTAATTTTGTAACTATAACTTTCGAATTTCATTTTATTTATTTATTTATTTTACTTAATCATTTTCTTAGGGGCTCATACAACTCTTATCACAATCCATACATACATCAATTGTGTAAAGCGCATTTGTACATTCATTGCCCTCATCATTCTCAAAACATTTCCCCTCCACTTAAGCCCCTGGCATCAGGTCCTCATTTTTCCCCTCCTTCCCACTCCCCCCTCCCTCATGAGCCCTTGATAATTTATAAATTGTTATTTTGTCATATCTTGCCCTGACGTCTCCCTTCACCCACTTTTCGGTTGTCAGTCCCCCAGGGAGGAGGACACATATAGTTCCTTGTAATCGGTTCCCTGTTTCCTACCCACTCTCCCTCTACCCGCCCAGTATTGCCGCTCACACCACTGGTCCCGCAGGGCTCATCTGCCCTGGATTCCCTGTATTTCCAGTTCCTATCTGTACCAGTGTACATCCTCTGGTCTAGCCAGACTTGCAAGGTCGAATTCGTGTCATGATAGTGGGAGCGGGGAGGAAACATTTAGGAACTAGAGGAAAGTTGTATTTTTCATCTTTGCTACATCGCACCCTGACTGGCTCATCTCCTCCCCGAGACCCCTCTGCAAGGGGATCTAAGTTTCTAATTTTATATAAGAAAACTTTCCTTAAAAATTTATAACTAATGTTTGGAAATATGACATTTTTAAATTAATATTATATAAGTGGGAAATATCTAATTAAATAACACAACTTGAAGTAAATGGTCATTGATTCTTTTCTAGTATATGTACAAATGAGTATATACATATTTATCTATTTAAAGTAACATATTCTTACAATTTTAAAACTTATGTATTTTAAGATGTAGATACATTAGATATAGTATTTATTTCCTTACTTTACAGAAGACGAACACAAGTCTACTCACTGCTCTCAAGTTAATTCCACCTCATAGCAACCTTGCAGGACAGAATATAAATGCCCCTTTGGGTTTCTGAGGCTGTAAATCTTCAGAGTAGAGATATCATTCTATCCTGGAGTGGCTAGTGGGCTTTAACTTCTGTTCTTGCAAATGCTTGTGGTGAGTAGCCCAACATGTAAGCTATTGTACTAATGATATGGTAACATAAGAAGAATACTGTGGTTGTCATATAATGACTCTTTGTTTTAAAAAGTTTGAAAAAAACTGGCAATTAGATTATGAAAATTTATAATTTGTAATATGAAAGAAAATATAAGGGGGGGAAACTAAAATACAATGAACACTTTTCATATACTTCTTATCGAGAAAGACACAAAAATCAATGAAATAAATAAGTCATACTTGAAGATATACTGGCTGAAGCCAGATTAAGGAAGAGAAGAACTATGTTATTGATTGAATTTTGCCACTCCAGAAAAAAAATGTGTGGAAACGACTCCTGTATCTGTAAATCAATATAATTCTGTTTGTTGGTTCCTTGTGTAGGATGTTTAGGGTTCATGGGCCACCCCAATTATGTGGCCTAATAACATGTTCAATGCTTCTGTTCTAACAACGAGTTCGTGATTTAATGCCTGGGGTCTCAAAAGTGTGTAATGAATTATCCAAGGAAGAACAATTAGACTTTATTTTAATGGAGCAACAGAGGAGAGGAGAATGGAGAGTCAAGTATAAGAGAGGAGTTATCCTTGGATAATTCCCTCTTTTGCCATGAAACCATAAGAACTGGTTAGCAATACTAAACATTTTGATAAAATATTCTATAGAAGGATTTTAATCAAAAGGGGTAAAATATAGAACAAAATTTTAAATTCTCATGGATTTCATACTTTCTGAAGCCAGTAAATGAAGGAACCTCAGAAATGATTTTTCTGAGATAATCAGTGCATTTTAAACCTCAAAACAAACAAATAAAATACTCCCTTAAGTATTACAATTAAGCAATAATTTAGTTAAACTAGCCAAAAAGATAAATGTCTGCCTTGAGTACTGTGTTAAACTAGGTGGGATATATTTACTGTGGCAACTCAAAAGATTAGAATGGAAATATTGGGATTGTGAGCTTATATTAAAGGGGAAGAAACCATTTTGGAAAGTAGAGTAAGATTGGCTATCCAAGTGGCAGAATGTACTAGAAGCCACTGAATTGTACATATACACACTTGAAGATTCTAAAAAACAAGAGAAATTACATATGACCAAACGCATCTTTAAAAATAGGGGCTATTTCTTATTGTGTGAATGAGTCCTTCCAATCTGAAGTGGATTTTAAACCTAATCATGTGTGAGTTTAAAAAGGGTAGAATAGACGCAAATAAACACAAGTAAAGACCCCAGATGAAGTGAGATACATTTTGCAGATGTTTGTTTATACCTAGGAAGCCAAATACTGCTGGTAGCTAATAGCCTCCTCACTGTTGAGAAAGTTCAAATTTTTCTTAAAAGTATTCACTAGTTGTGCTAGGCATGGTTCTCCACACAAACAAAGCAGGGCACTTAGGATTTTATATATATCTATAGAATGAAAAGAAATATAACAGCTAACTAGTCCACACAGTAGTACAGAGGGCTCAGTTCAACTCACTTAATATACTGAAGGTCCTTCAATTCACCTGGCCTGCCAGTCCAAGGTCCAGGAAGCAAAAAGTGGACTCTGTCCTCAGGCAAGACAGGCAGGATGGAGCGCCAACTGTCAATAGCGCCATGACCTTAGCAAAGCAGGACCCAATGGGATCTTGAACACATGCAACACAGGAAAGCAGGTCTTGAAGGAGCCTCAAGCTCTAGCTACAGGATACATGGGTTGGCTTGGCCCACAGGTAGTGCAGCACATAGCTGAGGCAAAAACTAGCTCAAGCAGCAGCACGCTGGTCACCAGGGAGGAAAAATGATGGGATGCCATCCATTCAACCAAGGTGTAGTGTAGCACCGACAAATTACATATCATTCCTCTAGTTCCTATTGCCTACTCCTCCTGTACTACAGTGACCCAGTTCTATCTTACAAATCTGGCTAGACCAGAGAACACACATTGGTACAGATAAGAGCTCTGGACACATGGAATTCAGGACAGATAGACCCCCCAGGAACTACTGTCAGAGTAGCAATATCATGAGGGCAGGAGGATGTTGGGGAGGGGGAAAGAAGAAGAAAGAAGGAAGCTGTCATAAGCTTGGATATATAGGCCCCACCCCACCCTCAAAGGGGATGAATAACAGAAATGTGGGTGAAGGGAGACAATGGACAGTGTAAGATGCGAAATATTAATAACAATATGTAATTGATCAAGGATTCACAAGGGTGAGCAGGTGGGGTGGGGAGAGGTAAAAAGAGGAGCTTATACCAAGGGATCAAGTAGAAACTGTTTCAGAAGTGATGATGGCAACATATGTACAAATATGCTTGATAGAGTTGAATGATATAAGAGCTGTAAGACCCCCCCAAAATAAAATGATTCATATTTTGAAGTGTTTTATCTGTCACCCTCCAATCAAGCTGCGACCTGATTAAACTCTGTCCACATGTTCCTATGGAGGCCTATAAACCTAAATATCACACAGGTGTTTTGTTTTTGTTGTTGTTATTACAGCCGCCGTAGATATCCGATGAACACCAAATATGATAAACACAAAGAAATATCCACTCTAGCTCAGTGTGATAACATTATGGGAACTCAGTGGTCAAAATCTTGAAATTTGTTACAGCAGAAAAAGAGACATTACTTTCACAGCAGTACCACTAACAGGTGAGGGACTATTTATTGACAGAAACAATTAAATCCAGAAAACCAAAGAATAATGTATCCTGATTTCTAAAAGAAAAAACATATGAAAATAGAATTCCCTTCCAAGGCTTCATGGGAATACTCCTTGCAAATTCACTCTTTGATTTGATAAACATGAATTCATTCTGAGTCCTCACACTTGAATAATGACATATAGCAGGGTTAATAAAGCAGACCTAGTCTTAGAATGTTAAGAGATCTTCTAAGGGCAATTGTGGCTTGAGGATGCCCTCATTTACTAGGTTAATTTTCCTTAGAAACCCACTGCAGACTAAGAAGAGATGGTCTAATCACCTGTCCTTCTGTTCATCATTTGGGAGTCAGACTGATGTTGTCAACTGTGGTTCTTAATCTCTCCCTACTCCTTCCATATTTTTTCTCACAGCAATTTCCTCTGATACATTTATTTCCTACGCGATCCTATCTTGGCATTTGCTCATTGAAAAATAATATCTATTAAACTGATCTCTTAAGAAATATAGTGGAAAGAGTGACATTTTTCACATACAAGAGAGGGAAAAATTAGTATAATTCATTAGTAACAAACCTGAACATTACTAAACACTACTAAAGATATTACATAAGGTAGAGGACAAATTATCTCAGACTGAAATGTAGAGATGCAGAAAGGAACTGAAATTAATAGAATAATTAAATCTGTGAATACAATACATATTGAGTCTAGACATTTTAATAATATTTTATGAGGTTAAAAATACATCACAACTAAAGAACAGAAGGTAAAGGGCAGTTATATTGAATTAAAGTGTTCTTAGATCTCTGAACTTTTCAGAAGTACACATACCTAGCACACTAGATAGATAGATAGATGATAGTGATATAGAGATGTATGCAATGAGAAGACAGAATAGGTGAAACAGAAAACACATTATAAAATGATAAGTTTTATCAAGAATAATTACATGAAATTGTATTTTGTTTACAATTTTTGCACTGATTGATAGATCATGTAGTTCTTTTCCTTTATGCAGTGGATTACATTGAGTTTTTGTTTAATGTTGAATAATTCTTGCATAACTCATACTTGGCCATATAATGCATGATTTTTCTATGTTGTTGGCTATGATTTTGTTGGGCATTGTTGAATCTATTTTCATGAGAAATTCTTATCTATAGCATCCATTTTCAGAGTTTCCTTGTCTGGCTTTTTTTATCAGGCTAATGCTTCTTTATAGAATGAATTCAGGGTGATACATATGTTCCTAAATGCTGGCATGATTTTATTAGAATTAATAATTTCATTTTTTACTGCTTTCATGGACATTGATTGTTGGTCCAATTAGAACAAAATCCTTGACGACTAAATTTCCTCACAGAAATTGGTGCAGGATACAATAGTCTCTTTCCTTTTTTAATGTCTGATGTAATCTATTTTTAAAACTGTAGTTGTTGCCTTTCATCATTAAGTCACTCAAGTAGTTTGCATTTGGGGCAAGAAGTGTTGCATAATCTGAAAATTGATGTATAGGCTGTTTTATTATTACTCAATCTTAATAAATATTTTTATTGGGGGCTCTTATAGCTCATATAATAATCCATACATCCATTGTGTCAAACATATTGTACATAGGTTGCCATTATCCTTTTCAAAACATTTTCTTTCTATTTGAACCCTTGTTATCAGCTTCTCATTTTTTTCTCTCTCCCCTACCCTCCCACCTTCATGAACCTTTGATACATTATAAATTATTATCATTTTCATGATGTATAGCTTGTTAATCATTCTGATAATCCAAACATAACATTCTTCTTATATTCCATATTCTTAATATTGGTACAGGCAGGAAAATAGGGGGGATTATTTTGTTTTGAGTTTTTGCAGGATCCTAAGATGATAAATTGAGTAAAAGTCTGGGTAGTGAAGTCATAATTCAACTTTTTGGTATTGTCATAGTAAACACTGTCTCCTTTTCAAAGTGTTTGTTGATCATGCTTTAGAAACATAATATTCTATTAGTTAGATTGCACAATTTATATATTGAACTAGAATTGCTTCTTTTAAATATGGTGAACAGTCATAGATGATTCTTAGTCAATTAATGAATTACATATTTTTAGGAATTTTGGATTGCTTTATTTCACCTGGTTCCCCCCTCCCCCCAGGAGGACAAATATGAAGTTAATTTAATTTCAACATTAATATAAATGACCCTTCCCTTCTCCTTGGAAATTTGAATTATTTCATTTTTAAAAAGTACATGTCCCAAGCTTACCAACTGCTATTCTGCTCTGATTCTTGATTTGTTCATTGGTCATGTTGGTTAGCTTTCATTCTC
>NW_022111379.1:23812749-23842358 GCF_000313985.2 Echinops telfairi
GTTGGTTTTTCATATATAGCTTGTATTGTCTTGAGGAACTGTCCTTCTATTTCTATCTTCTCAAGTGTCTTAAACAGGAATTGGTGTTGGATGTTGTCAAATGCTTTTTCAGCATCGATTGATATTATCATGTGGTTCTTATAGTTTTTCCTGTCAATGTGACGAATAATGGGTTAGCTTTCATTCTCATATGCAATTTTTACTATTTTACTCTTAGGTTCCCAGTTACTGATGTATGTAGTGCTTCTTCTTGAAAATGTCTACTAGAAAGTTATTTTTCTGTATTCCATCATTCATTTCTGTTAGCAACTCACATTTTCTTTTCTCACTATAACTGATCTTCCTTCTTTTACAACCTATACTTTGATTTTTCATGGAATTAATTATTCATTTAAATTATTTCAGTGGCTATAGGATTTGATCTGCTAAAGTTTTAGTTCTTTCTAGATTTTAGAAATTTATTAGTTAATATTTTTGCTTTTTTCCCTTTAGCATTTGTAAAAAACTACTATGTAAGTTATTTAAATTTATTGTATAAATTTATTGCAGTTGAAGTATTTGTATATTTCTTTCTTACTAAATGTGCTACTCCCTCTTTTTTGGTTGTACTCATTTTTCACATGTCCAGAAAAAAGAAGTTCTCACAGTAACTGAATATTGCACTTATTTCAGTATTGCTATATGAAACATGTAGAGGGTCCATATAAAGTTCATTGTACTTCCTACACATAACGATAGGTACAATGAGGGAATCAGAGTATAGGCTCTAGAGAGGGTCAATCTTTAACCTTTGGCTGTTTTGTTACTGACAGTTTTATATCTGCGTGTGAAGGTATAAGTTCCTGCCCCCATTTTCAATAATATTGACCAAAGAAGAAATAATAAATCAGGCCAAAAAGATATATTGTGGAACCCTCTGTACAGGCTGTGTGGACAGTCTTTCACTGCTCTAAGGGTGCAGATGCAGGGAAGTTTAGAGTAGACAATTCTATTTTATTGGTTGCTTTATTTTACTGTTATATTTTTGGTGTAGATAATAAATGTATTATTAAAATTAGACAAAATGAAAGATGGTGTTTCTGATTTTCTGTAAATAATAGCTCCAAAATCTTAGCTTTGTAATTGTCAGGCTTTTTGAATCAGCAGTAGAATGAGAATCTGATTCTGTTTGCTGTTGCTTTTTATTTGTCAAAAGCCCAACAAATTTATTCACCTTTTCTAGGAGGCCCATTACTCTCACAATTTTTTTCAGTTATATGAGATACTAAAGATTTTCTCTTTTTCTCTCCTTTTTTGGAATTGTTTTGAATTTAGGTTGATTTAATACTTTTGGTCCAGCCTGCATATAATATTTGTACAAAAATTCATCACTAATAACATAAATATTGTTTCCTCATATGCATAGAAATACTGTTCATTCAGTTTATTTACAAACTCCTCTACCTTATGCTGAGAATCAGTACTTGAGGTAGTTAGTTTATTGTGCCCACCTGGTCGATAAACACATGTGGGGTTAATTGAAGGGTGGAAGGATAAATGGCTCCGTGAGCCTCGCTTTTTTAGTTCTCGGGTCTCTTGCTTTCTGATGGTTGGACCAGGGTGCAGCTGCCTTAGCCAGTTCCCTGCTTTAGCTGGCAAGGGTCACTTCCTACAAGACATCCCTGAGGAGAAGCCATATGGGCCTACCCCGATGAAGCCCTGGGTGCTGGAGCATCCGTGTGGAGACCCCTGCCAGCGCTGAGATGCTAACATGTTCAAGGATTTGGCTTTCCTCCTGCAATTGGCATCATTGCGTGTGTTTTGTGAGATGTACGAGGACTTTGTGGATTGGTATTGGACATATGCGTTAATGGGTTAATGTTGGACTTGAGGGCTTGGGCAGCACTGGGTTGGGATGTTTTCTTGATGTGCACTTACCTTTTATATAAAACTCTCTCTTACAGATGAGTTTCTGTGGATTTGTTTCTCTAAAGTACCCAGACTAACACAGTACTCTTCCTTTAGAATCTTGTAAAAGTGTCAATAAACTTAAAAGATAAAATGCCGGTATGTTCCTTCATCTTTTCAATGGCACACGTGGGCAGGCAAGGCAGGATGAAGATGTCTTCCATGTGAAAAATAATTCATCTGTCACATTAACCCTTATTAACCCATTGGGAACAATTCATTTTGAATTCCTGAAACACTTCTCGAGCTTTTCACATGGTTAAATTTATGATATTTTACATATTTTCAAACAAAAACTTTAGATGATAGCAGGCAAAAAAGCTTGCTCTTAAAAACACTGACCATAGTTCACAAAATAGTTTAAAAGCAGTCTCTGGAAAGATATCAGTAAGATTTCCTAAGAAGAATAGAAATAAGTGTGAAGGAAACAAATGTGCTAGTTGCACAATTATGGTAGTTTCTCCAGATTTTCGGTTACGGTTTGACAGAAGGATTCCATTTAGATTGTGTAAACATGCACGCCCCTCTTATTGAAAACGAGAAAAGTTTTCAAAAGCAGCAGGATAGAGCAGCATCTGTCACTGTTTACATGATGTTTCTATATAGCCCCAGAAAACAGACTGAGGCAAAGAACACCTGTGTTCCTCAGACTCTGTCAACTGTCTCATTGCTTTCATTCAGAGCCATTGCTGCTATTTCCCACCATCCTCAGATCAGATTTACCGTGATTATCGTTGTCATCTTACTGTTGTATACCATTATACGCTCCATCACTAACAAGGGGGTGATTATGACTTCATTCCCACCCCACCCCTTAAGTTTCAACTATTTCTAAAACATAAGTATTTATTATTGCTTCACAAGGAGAAGCATCGGCCTCTATTCAGGAAACTGTACAGGCTTCCGTTGGCTCTGTTGGCATTCCCAGTTATTTTTCTTTAAAACAGAAACAGATGAGCAATGTAGATTCAAATGGGAGAATATTCCTTTCTTATGTGTATATTTTGACGATTGCTCATGCTGACATTGACTATCTGCAGAGAATATCGAGTCCTAATGGAAATGGCAACAATTTATAAAAAGAAAAAGTTAAAATTTCTAGCCTCTAATTTGAGAAGCAGGATGGAATTGTGGAAATGATACTGGATTCAGGCTAAGGGATTTGGGTTCTTTTACTAGCTTTGAGCTTTTATATATTGTAACCTCCTCTCTAGGGGACGGGCAGCAGAGGGGTGGGTGAGGGGAGACGCCGGGCAGTGTAATATAAGATATAATAATAATTTATAAATTGTCAAGGGTGCATGGGGGAGGGGGGAGGATAAAAGGAGGGGGAGGGGGAAAAAAGGAAAATGAACTGATTCCGGGAACCCAAGAGGAAAGCGAATTTTGAGAATAATGAGGGCAACAAATGTATACTTGTGCTTTACACAATTGATCTATGTATTGTGATGAATTGTATGAGCCCCAATAAATTGATTTTAAAAAAAGAACTAAAAAAAATAGTAAGATTGAGTGTTGTGTTCTAACGTTACTCTTATTTTTAAAGTTTTATTATTTTAGCTCAAGTACAATTTCTTGTTTCAAAGCTAGTTTTACTGTTGCGACTGTGTAGTCAGTTTTAATAGGGAAATATGAGCCTTCCTTCTTCTTCCCCCTCCTTCATTAGCAGTGATCTACTTATACATGCTAACTTTCTTTTCTGTATAAAGTTTAAATTTTTAAATCTTTAAAAATGATGGCAAAATATGTAGATTACTTTGGCCAATATTGATATTTTCAAAAGGTTAAGTCTTACCATCTATTTTGTTCAGAACCAGAGCTCCTTAACAAAATGTATAGAACCAGGAAAAACCTAAATTTTAAAACAAATAAATGAAGAGTGGAACCGTAAAAAGAGCTTGGTATTAATACAATGACAGAAACAAACAATGGAAGAAAACTGAGGACACAGAAATAATGAAATCTACCTATGGAAAACGGATTTTTATAAAGTGTCAGAGCCCATTGAATGAGAAAGAGATCATCATCTCTTTAACAAATGATGACGACATATATGAGAAACAATTGAAGAAAACAATGAAACACTACCCACACCTCACATCAAATAACAAAATGAACTCAAAATGGAATTAATAATATAAAGATCAACAAATTAAGTGTAAGGGCAAACTTAGCAACACTGATTTATGACAAGAATAGTCTGTTTGCTAACAACATATTGGAAAAGGGAGTAACCTCTAAAATTCATTTAACATACTTCTAAACCTCAGCAACAAAAGGCAAAAATCCAATTTTTAAAAGTGGCAGAGGATATAAACAGACACCTCATCAAAGAATGTATTCATAGAGCCAAAAAACAAATGAAGAAATACAAGAATTAGCCATTTGGGACATGAAAATCAAATAAAAATGATATATCACCTTACCTCAAAACTAATAACAAAGTTCAAAACATTGAAGAAACACTTGTCGAGAGTGTGGAGAAACTGGAGCGTGTGCATGAGGATCCACTGCTGGTGGACCTGTTAGATGCTACCACCATTGTGGAAAGTCTGGTTCTTTATTGAAATGCTAAAAATAGAAATACCAGATGATCCAGAAATTTCACTACTAGGCTATCTCTTAAAGAACTAAAAACCATGACATAAATGGTGTATGCACACCCAGTCACATCACAGCATCGTTCACCATAGCGAATAGATGGAAACAACTTAAATGGTCATCAACTATACAAGCACACATTGTAATTTTATACAGACTGAACAATAATGGATCTGTAATATACCTATATATAACATGAATGAACCTGGAAGACCTTAAGCTTAGTTAAATAAGCCAATCACAAAATGTTATATAGTAGGTGATCACTATTATAAAAAGTGAAACCAAATGTTTACAAGCTGAACAGTTGTGGGTAGTGTAATGGGAATGTATCAATGAGTGTTCTGACAGATGATATTTCTACTTATGTGTTCGTCCAGGTAGACTAGAGAAACAAATTCATAGACACTCATGTGTATAAGAAATAACTTTATATAAAGGAGCAATTGTCTATCGAGGAAACATCCCATCCCAGTCCACATTAATTCCTTAAGTCTGATATCAAACATTATCTCCGATACCTACCTATAAGCTCCACTTCAGACTCACACAACTTATTTAATGGCACAGAATACAGGAATATCACAGGCCAGTAGGTGGCAAGTCTTGTGGATCCAGTGGTGATGGAAGCATCTCAGTACTGGCGTGGGTCTCCATGTGGCTCCTCCAGCTCCAAGGCTTTGCCTGCCATCAGCATAGCTCTATGTGGCTTGTCAACAGTAATGTCTTACAGGGAGAGCATGTATCTGGCCTCCAGTGAACTATTTATATCTGTTTGTAATTCCCAAATGAGGTCATCAAGTTGTGACCTGATTGACAGGCTAGACTCCACCCCTTCACAAGTTGACAGGAGATAATGTAACTTCCACAACATATAAACTTATAAACTTACATATAAACATATAAACTTACATGTATTGAAAATATAACCATACATCCTGGAAGTGCGGTGGGTTAAGCCTTGGGCTACTAACTACAAGGTTGGTGATTCGAACCCCTTAATTCGTGTGGGGAAGGATGAGGCTGTCTGTTTTTATAAAGACCTACAGTCTCAGAAACCCTCAAAAGCAATTCTATTTTATTCTGTGGGGTTGTTATAAGTCAGAATTGATTTGGTAGCAGCGGGTTAATTTTGGTTTCTATTTTAGAGCATATCCCCATTGTTCTGTCAGTTGGTCAGACTGTCTGGCTTTTGTGTTGCTGTGATGCTGGAAGCTATGTCACTGGTATTTGAAACACCAAAAGAGTAACCGAAAGTGAATAGATTTCAGTAGCACTTCCAGATTAAGAACAGATTATAAAGAAGGAATAGATTGTCCTCTTCAGAGAAATTAGCCTTTGTAAACCACATGGATAGCAACTGAGCACTACCAGTTACTGAAAACCTCATGAAATAGTAGCTGAATAGTTTCAGAAATAATATTAAGATGAGCCCATCAGGTGGGAAAGTACTCAAAATATGACTGAGGAAGAGCTGCTTTCTAAAAGTAGGGTCACCCATAACGCTGTGTATGTAGTAAAACATGCCGAAGTAAAGACTTAAGGCCATTCAGTTGCTGATAGTGCATGACTCAAAATGGGAAGAACCAGCTGCCAGCATCATCAATTAAGAATCAGAACTTGGAATGTATGAAATCTGAACCTAGAAAAATAGGAAAACTTCAAAAATGAAATGGAAGCCACAAAGATCAATGTTTTTGGTTATACTGAGCTGAAAGGAGCTGGTATTGACCATTTTGAGTCAGATAACTATATAGTTTTCTATGCCAGAATGACAAATTTTGGAAGAATGTCGTCACATTCACTGTTACAGACAGTTCAGGATATATTTTGAAGTACAATGCTGTCCGTGTTAGGATCATAACTATTTGTATACAAAAAAAATCTACACAACAATTATTCAAATTTATGCAACAACCGCTAGAGTTAGTGATGCCCAAACTGTCGGATTTTACCAATGCCTTTAATCTAAAATTTATCAAACATGAAATCAGATATACTAATAATTATTAGTAATTGGAATGCAAAGGTTGGGCAAAAAGAGGAGTGGTAGTTGGAAAATGTGGTCTCGGTGATTGAAAAAAAGCTGGATATTACATCATGGAATTTTGCAAGACCCACAACTTGATCCTAGAAAACATCTTTTGTCAACACCAATTGTACTATACATATGATCTTCTCCAGATGAAATACGCACGAATGAAGTTAACTACATTTTGGGGAGCAAGGACGGAGAAGCATAACTTCAGTAGCTCAAGGCAGGTCAGGGGCTGATTTTTAAACAAATCATCAATTGCTCATATGTAAGTTCAGGTTGAAGTTGAAAAAATCCCATGTAATTTAAATTACATGAAAGATAAAATATGATCTTAAACTGGGACTTCATGGTACATGGTGCCAAAGTAGAGTCCCCTGCTTAGAGTTCTCCTTGTGGCTCAGAAGGCAGCTATTAAGGAGAATTTAGTCCAGGAATTTAGACAGCAGGGCATAGATTCTCTGCACTTGAATTGTAGTGCTAGAGAAGAATACTGAAAGTACCATGGACTTACAAAAGAACAAACAAATCTGTCTTACAATAGCACGTCCAGAACATTCCTTGGAGGAAAGGATGGACCGATTTTGTCTCACATATTTTCAAAATGTTATGAGAAGAGACAAGTCCTTGGAGAAGGACCTCATTCGTGGTGAAGTGGAGGAACAGAGAAGAGACAGAACCTTGATTAGATGGAGTGACCTTGTGCTGTATCAATGGCTTGAATTTAAGATCAGTTATAAGGATGGCACAGGAACAGTTGGTGTTTAGTTCTGTGTCACATAGCTATGAGTATGAATTGATTCAAGGTCACGTATCAAGAACAGTCATGCACACTGGGGTGGAGAGGCAAAGTTGTGAAAATATTTTGTTGTTGTTGTTAGGTGCCTATGGGGTGCCAGCCCCCACAATTGAACAGGTCCAAGGGGCGGTTGTGTAATTGAGGGGTAAAGTTAAAGAGACATCAGATAAGATCAAGCATGCAATTGCTCACCTCCCAGATGTCCATGATATCAGCAGCCAGGTCCATGCAGAGAGAGAGAATATATTTCCAATCATGGCTTATACACATTTAGGGGATGTGCAAGCCCCCCTGATTATAGGTAACCACATACGTAACAGGAAGTGGCTGTACAATAGCCATGCGCGTGACAGGTAGGGGACAAACTAGAGGTGCACATGCAATAGGAAGGGGAGGTACAAGGGGGACACATGTGACAAGATGGGTGGACCCTAGATTGAAGATGGCAGCCTAACCTTGACCTTCCTTGAGGTGGCTTGACCTTGTCTTTGCGCATTCCTTCAGGGGAGCAATCTACTATCCTTATCAGCAGGGATTGAGCTGTATTTAGGGTGGGACAGTCTATAGAGTATGATTGTTCTAGATGGCTGATACTCTCAGAGAGTTAACTTTTAAGCAGCTGACCTCCAAGAGTACAGACATTGAATATGGGGGAAGAATCTGAAGAAAAACCTTTCTGTATCCCACAGGTGCCATCGAGTCAGTTTCAACTCATAGTGACCCTGTGCACAACAGAATCTGCCCTGCTCTGCGGCATCCTCACAATCGATCTTATGCCTGAGTCCATTGTTGTAGCTATCGTGTTCACCCACTTCCTTGAGGGTCTTCTTGTTTTTCACTTCCCTATTTTACTAGACATGATATTCTTCTCCAGGGACAGATCTCTCCTGATAACATGTCCAAAATAAACAAATAAAATGAAGTATCTCCCTCCTTGTCTCTAAGGAACATGCTGGCCATACTTCTTCCAAGACTGATTTGTTTGTGGCTTTAGCAGCCCTGGGTATTATCAGCATTCTTCTTGAGAATCAGAATTCAAATGCATCCATTCTTCTCTCTTCCTTTGCAATGACAAATATGCACATGCATATGAGGCAATTGAAAATGCCATGGCTTTGCTCTCAAGATAATATCCTTGGTTTTCAGTACTATAAAGAGGTCTTGCATGGTAGATTTACCTACTGCAATGAGTCTACTGATCTGTTGACTGCTTCTTCCATGATCATTGTATGATATTTCATGGCCAGTTGAAGCTTATTGATTTGGTATTCACCAAGGCTCTGTCACTTAACTTTTAACTTAAATAATAGTATACTTTCATAATTGACAATGAATTCTTAATCGTCTACTATTTAGTTCTATTGAAGGAAAAATAATTGTCTCCCCCATATTAGAGAGATATATGAAGGGCTTCATAAAGTTCACATAAAATTGGAATTAAAAGATAATAGACTCTACCATGAACTTTTAAACCTCTTCATAATACATTTAAGTGAAAGAATGAAAATTAGCTTCTGCCTAGATTCAAGAGGATTTCAACAATAACTAAAGTATTCACAGACAGATTATGTCATTCAACATTACAGCCTTTTTCTAGCAAGGGGTTGTTACTATGGACAGTGTAGGAAAGAGATACGATTTGATATTTGTTAGCATATATAATAGGTTTGAAAATGTCTGTAAGAAATATAGGTGAGGTAATTAGAGTTTATTGTGCCAACCTGGCCAATAAACACATGTAGGGTTAATTGAAAGGCAGAGGGATAAATGGCTCATGAGCCTCGCCTTTGGAGTTCTTGGGTCTCTTGCTTTGTGTTGGTCATAGCAGGGTGCAGCTGCCTTAGTCAGTTCCCTGCTTTTGCTGGCAAGGCTCACTTCATGCAAGACATCCCTGAGGAGAAGCCACATGGACCAACCCTGATGCAGCCCTGGGTGCTGGAGCAGCCGTGTGGAGACCCCTGCCAGCGCTGAGATGCTTACACGTTCACTGATCCAGCTTTCCTCCTGCAGTCGGCATCACTGTATGTGTTTTGTGAGATGGAGGAGGACTTCATGAATTGGTGTCAGACATATGGGCTAATGTTGGACTTGTGGCCTTGGCCAGCAATGGTTTGGGATGCTTTCTTGATGTGCACTTACCCATTATATAAAACTCTCTCATACATCTAAGTGTCTGTGGATATTTTCTCTAAAACACCCAGACTAACACAGTAGTTAACTGATCCCTGAAAATAAACAAGGCACCTTCAGTCTAGGAAGAAGTGAAAAATCTGTCCCAGAATTTTGATGTGTTATTTCAATGAAAGAATCTAATCTCTCCTATCATATATCAAGGCAAAAGTCTATTTTACAAAATAAAGCTTATAATCAATTGGCAGCATGCAAGGTAACAAAAGGAACATTTCACTAATAGCAGAAAAAATGTACTGAGCCTAATGGTATTTTATCATGTGTGAAATTTATATTTTGATATTTATTATGAAGGCATACCTTAGCTTATTGTAATACGCACATACACAAATATTCACATCACTCACCTAATGTAGCTGTCATTTATATGGAGTGTAGTCCCCTTTTGTCCCAGGCAGCATTCTCTAGAGGAGCAAAGCTAGTCAAGTGGATTTGAAAATATAGAGAGGTTTATTTCAAGGAGCTTTCTCACACAGTTGTGTGTGCAAGTTCCGAAGTCATGGGTCAAACTGATGGCTGGAGGTTTTTCTTGACTCACATAGTAGCCGGGACTGAATAACTCAAATTTTCCAGCACAGTAGACAAGCTTCTGACTTGTGAGAGCTGGGAAATCCAAATTCTGCAGGTCATTTATCAGGCTGCTGAATCAAGTCTCAAAAACCTAAGGTCTGTGAATGATAGGAACAGTGCATCGGTATGGAGTGAAAACTTTACTAGAACATTGATCTGTATTGAATTCAGGCCATATTCCCAAAGAAATTTCCTTTCAAATGATTGGCTGCTCACATTAGTCACAAATGGAAGATAACTACATAATATAAATGAAATCACTGACGATCATGACCTAGCCAAGTTGATATATAACCTTATCTTCCAACACTCATTTATCACAAATCCTAGTATGCAGATAAATATAATTCCATACCAGTGTTATCTATTTAGTCTCTCTCTTCTAAATATGAATCAAATATTTTCTTTCTTCCACACTTATGTCTAACATGTATTAAACACATGTTATTAGTCAAATACTACAAAATATTAATTGATTTAATGAATTAATTTTTAAATAAATATTTTCCACAAGTAACTCACCTGTGGTTTCAATGTTATGAATTTCCCAGTCTTAATGATATAGAAATAATTTTTATGTACACATGCAAAGTTAAAGTGGAAAAATCATAAGGTAAATATTACACATTTCTCTATGTAACAAATGCATTTATGTTAATAAGCGTATTTATTCTCAATATGGATTTATCACAGCTTATGCAAACACTCCAATTTAAAAAATATTTGTTTACATTGCAATGCTGCAATGCAACTTGTGGTACACATGTCAGTGTGTATTGATGTTTGTATTTCTGTAGTAATCTCCAACCATCTTTTCTTGAAAGACAAATTTATTTTGATTGCTACTCTAATGCAGGGATTGGGAACCTTTTTTCTGCCAAGATATTTAAATACTTATAGCATCATTAACGGGCCATATAAAATTATCCTATTAAAAATTAGCCTGTAATACTTGGTCAAACATTTATTTAACTCACCCTTAACGTGATGGCTAGAAATGCTTTTCTTTTGTGAGGTGTGTGTTGATAAGTAGTATGGATGATTTTGGAGCCCTTTATGGCCTGTGGGCTGGAGGTTCCACACCCCTGCTCTAATTTTTGAGTGTAGTAAGTTTGTTAGTTCCATTTCTCTATATGCTAATGTGGCATTGCAGATTGCCCCTAATGGAAAAATAACTAAGTGTAGAATTATCAATATAGAGAAGATACAGAGGTGAGAAGAAGTCACCAAGGCCACATTTATGAATTCCATAACATAATATCTGAAAGTTATTATATTTGTGTATGTACCTATAAATACATACTCATGTATATTTTCATAGACTAAAGATAGCTGTTAAAATGACACAGTAGAGATTAACAATATTTGAAAATTTTATTAAAGTTTTATTAAATATAAAAAATTGTGTATAATACTTATAATAAAATTTTATAACTTTTTCTTAATTTAAAATAGAGCACACAACTTTCCCAAAACAGTAGCCTGAAAGTGAGTGTCAATGCTATGTAATATGAAGATTAGGGATACACATTCTAGGGTGACTCATCAATTCATAAATCAGTGAGAAAATCTAATTACCTGATTGTATTTGTGTGTGTGTTTTGTACATGTTTATGATGAAGTAAATTGACTGGACCATATCTGACCTCCGCTGGATTTCCTTTTGCCATAAGACATGCTCATGTGCTTCATCCTTCTTTACCTATTCTGACACCACCTGCTCCTCTCATGGCTTTCTACTCCTATTTCTGGTTCAATAATTTCTTGCAATGGCTGCAGAGAACTCAGAGAAAATATAATTATAGAGGTTTGTTAGGGAAGCTAATAGGCCAATGTTAGTTTAAGAAAGTTAATATTAAATAGGGGAAGTTAATAGACCTGCCTATGTCAGGATCAGTCAAGAGGAAGTATACACTTATTGGTCCACAGCACTTCCCATCAGCCAACAATCAAGTCTCTCTCTAGTCTTGAGCCGCTCAGTCACACGGTCCCTTGGACGCTCCTCCTTGAACCAGGAAGCCTGACTGTCACTCTACCTCATAGTCCCATAGTCTCGCCATTGCTACTCTTGCTCTGTTTCATAGTTTCTGTTCCACAGTCTCTGGAGGCTCTGGTCTTGGATTCCACCACTTGAGACAGATACCTAGAATTTAGTACTTCCAATTGTCCCGTGGTTTTTCTCTGAGATGGCTCTTCTATCAAATAAATGGTTTTGATAGAGGTGTTTTTGTCTTTTAGCTGACCATGTACCCAAGGGAAATAAAGGATGGTGTCTGAAGCCACACCCTCTTGTAGAGTCCAAAGATGATGGCGTTAGGTGCCATCAAACCTGTTTTGACTCGTAACCACATTATATACGATGGAAGCAAACGTGGGTAGGTCCTGTGCCAGCCTCACATTTGTTCTTATGTTTCATCCCATTATTCAGACACTGTGTCAATCTATCTTGTTGAAGATCTTCCTTTTCACCTCTATTTTACCAAGTCTGATGTCCTTTGGCAGAGACTGGTCTGATAGAATCCAAAGTCTATGATACAAAGTCTCCCCATCCCATCCATGCCTCCAAGGAGCATTCTGGTTGTACTTCTTCCAAGACAGATTTGTTTGTCTTTGGCAGTCCGTGATATTTTCAATATGCTTCTTAGCACCATCATTCAAATACTGATTTTTCTTCAGTTTTCTGTGTGCAATGTCCAACTTTTACATGTATATGAGGAAATTGAAAATACCTTGGTTTGGATGAGGTGCACTGTGATCCTCAAAGTGACATCCTTCCTGTTCAACACTTTAAAGAGGTCTTATGCAGCAGATTTGCTCAAAAGAAACAGTCTTTTCATCTCTTGACTACCTCTCCCAGGATCCTTAATCATGGATCCAGGCAAGATGATTCCTGGACAACTTTGATCTTTCTCCATTCATCATAATTTAACTATTTTTCCAATTTTGAAGATTTTGGTTTTCTTTACATTAAATTGTAATCCATACAGAAGGCTATAAACCTCAATCATCGTTAACAAATGCTTCAAGACCTCTTTCAGCAAGCCAGGTTGTTTTATCTGCATATGACTGATTGCTAATACGCCTTCTTCTATGCCTGATGCTACGTTCTTCTTCAGCTGCTGCCAGCTTCTCTGATAATTGAATATAGATTGAATAATTGTGGTGAGAGGGTACAACCCTGACAGACACCTTTTCTGGTTTTAAACCATGCTGCATTCCCTTGTACTTTTCATACAACTGCCTCTTGATCTGTGGATAGGTTCCACGGGAGCATGTATAACCTCTTCACAAGGTTATACATACTTTGTTATGTTCCACACAATCAAATGCCTTTGCATACTCAATGAAACATAAGGAAATGTCTCTGTGTTTCAGGCAAGCTCCATTTTATGTCAACAATGTTATCATTTTTCCCACACTCATTTCTAAATCCATCCTACACTTCTGCAAGCTACCTATCAATATACTGCGGCAACTGTTGTTGGATGAGCTTCAGTAAAATTTTATTTCCACATGATATCAATGATATTGTCTTGTAATTTGAGCATTTTGTTGGGTCACTTTTTTGGAATGGGTTCAAAATGAATCTCTTCCAGTCAGTTGATTAAATAGCTTTTTTTCTTTCTTCTTCTTTTTTTTAGATAGATAAGTGACTGCTTTGAGTGTTTCATAAGTTTGTTGAAACATTTCATTTGGTAATTGAGCAATTCTTGGAGCCTTGTTTTTGGCTAAAGGTTGGACTTATTTCTTCAGTACTTTTTATTCTTGTTCATTTGTTAGATCTTGAAGTAGTTGTCAACTACTTCTTTATTTTTTTAACTATTTCTTATTGGTACAGTGACTATGTATATTCTTTCCATCTTCTCTCGAGGCTTTCCGCATCATTCAATATTTTGCCTCTGGAATATTACAATATTTAAACTTGAGGTTTGTTTTCTTTCCCTTCATTTTTCAGTTTAAGCTATGCTGAGTGTGCTTGTCCCTTTTGGTTTTCTAATTCTAGGTCATAGCACAAGACTGTACATTTACCTCCATGGAAGTAAAGGATGTGACTTGGCTAATACACTCTATGAAGGTCGTGACTTAAACTCAACTTAAACTTAACCCTGTCTTTTGGGATAGCAGTGAACTCCCTCCAAAATGAGATTATAGCCATAGGCAGAGAGTCTAAAATTAATATAGCATAGACAAATTGTGCCTAGAGTGGTCATATTAACTTACTACATCTCAATGACAACCATGAGAGTCAAATAAAGGTGGTATGCTGTTGTTGGCCATTCAATTCTGATGCATAAGCACCCCGAGAACAACAGAAGCAACACTGCCTGGTCTGCACCGTCCTCCTAACTGTTCTTACATTTACCTGACTGTTACAATCACTGTGTCCGTTCATCTCTCTGCGGACTTTCCTCTTTCACTGCCCCTCTACTTTACTAAGCACGTTGGCTTCTCCATGGACTGGGGTCTCCTAAGAGCATGTCCAAACGTATGAAACAAAGTCTCACATTTCTTGCTTCCAAGGAGCAATGTGGCGGTGCCTCTTACAAGACAGATTCATTTGTTCCTTTGGTGTCCATTGGACTTCCATTCTTCAATGGCACTATCACTCAAATGCAAGGATTCTTCATTGGTCTTCCTTAGTCAAAGTCCAACTTTCCCTGGCAATTAAAAATGTCTTCATCTGGACCAGGTACACTGTAGTCCTCAAAGTGAAATACTGACTTTGTGATGCTTTAAAGAAGTCTTCTGCAGCAGATTTCCCAGTGAAAATTTCCCTCTGGTTGGCTACTTTCTTGAGCATTGATAAAACTTGATACAACTTCATAATCATGACAGTCCTTGTCATACAATTAGTGCCCAATAAAGTTTGATTGATGAATGCATACTTTATGATGCCTGATAGTGTTGTTAAAAAGACAAGAGAGAATGAAAAGATCAAAATGGATGTCAGAAGAGATTCTGAAACTTGCTCTTAGTCACGTGGTAGGTCAGGCAAATGGAAGGAATGATGCTGTCACAGAGCTGAATGGAAAACCAAACGGCAGCTCAAAAAGACAAAGTCAAATATTATAACAAATTGTGAAAAGCACTAGAGTTAGAAAATTAAAAGGGAAAAACACTTTCAACATAACAAACTGAAAGAACAAAAGAAAACATTCAAGCCTCGAGTTGCCACATTGAAAGATTCTATGGACAAATGTTGAATGACGCAGGAAGCATCCGACAAGATGGGAAGAAGACACAACAGTAACTAACTGACATTGCATCATTTTACGTGGTAGCATACGCGCAAGAATCAATTGTACTGAAGGAAGAGTTTCAAGCTGCACTGAAAGTATAAGCCAAAACCAAGGATCAGAAATTGATGGTATATTAATTAAATGTTTTCAACAAATTGATGAAGCACTTACTCATTTATGCCAGGAAATCTGGAAAACAGCTACTTGGCCAACTGGCTGGAGGAGATCCATATTTGTACCCATTCCAAAAAAAAGATGACCCAGCAGAATGTTCAAACTATAGAACACTATCATTGTTATCACATGCAAGGGCAATTTTACTTAAAGTCATCCAACAAGGGTTAAAGCAGCACATTGACAGGGAACTGCCAGAAGTTCAGGCTGGATTCAGAAGAATGTGGAACAAGAGATATCAATGCAGATGTCAGATGGATCTTGACTCAAAGCAGAGACTACAGAAAGGTTTTTCCTGTGTTGCCTTGACTATGCAAAGGCATTTGACTGAGTGGATCACAATAAACTGTAAATAACCTTGAGAAGAATGGAGATTCCAGAACACTTCATTGTGCTCATTCATAACTTGTATATGGACCAAGAGGCAGCTGTGTGAACAGCACAAGGGAATCCTACATGGTTTAAAATCAGGAAAGGTGTGCATCAGAGTTGCATCCCCTCACCACATTCATTTATTCTGTATGCTGAGCATCAGAAAAGTTGGAGTATGTGAAGAAGAGTGTGGCATCAGGATGAGAGGAAGTTTTCTTAACAACCTGTGTTAGGCACATGACACAACCTTCTTGATTGTTAAAAAGGAGGAGGAATTGAAGAACATGCTGATGAAGATCAAGAGTTGTAGCCTTCAGTATTACAACTCAATGTAAGGAAAACCAAAATCCTCACATCTGACCAATAGGTAACATCATGATAAATGGAGAATAGGTTGAAGTTGTCAAGGATTTTTGCCTTACTTGGATTCACAACCAGTACCAAAGGAAGTAGCAGTTAAGAGATCAAAGAACTAATTGCATTAGGTAAAGCCTATGAACAAGAACTTTTTAGAGTATTGCAGAGCAAGAATGTTTCATTGAGGACTAAGGGGCCCCTAACCCAAGCCATGGCATTCTTCTTTGCATCATATGCACATGAAAGTTGGACATTGAATAAAGGAGACCATATAAAAATAGACACATTCAAATTGTGGTGCTGGAGAAGAATAATTAGCTCTACCATGAACTGCTAAAAAGGCAAACAGATCTGTATTGGCATCAGTAAGCTCAGAGTACTCCTTAGAGGCAAGGATGGCAAGACTTTGTCTTACATACTTTGGACATATTGTCAGGAAAGACCCATCCCTGGAGAAGGACTTCATGCTTGGTCAAATGGAGGGACAGCAAAAAAGAGGAAGTTTCTTGATGAGATGGATTGACCCAGTGGCTGCTTCAATGCACTCATGCATGAGACAAAATGTGAGATGGTGCAGGACCGTATACTGTTTTGTTCTGTTGTGCATAGGCTCCCTGGGGGTGGAAGCTAACTGGGTGGTATCTAATCACAGAAACATCAAAGAAAGGTGACCCAACAGATTGCTCAAATTATTGAGTATTATTATTAATACCACACTCAAGTAAAACGTGCTAAAGATTATCCAACAATTATTGCAGCAGCATATTGACAGGGAGCTGCCAGAGGTTCAGGCCAGATTCAGCAGAGGATGTGGAACAATTAACATCATTGCTGAAGCCAGAAACAGAGAATTCCAGAAAGACATTTACTTGTGTTTTATGGACTATGTCAAGGAATTTGATTGTATGGATCATAAAAAACTGTGGAAAGCCATGATAAGAACAGGAATTCCAGAACATTTCATTGTGTTCATGTCCAACTTGTGTATGGATCAGCAGGTAGTTGTGCTAATAGAACAATGGAATACTGAATATTTTAATATCAGGAAAAGTAGGCAATACGATTTCTGATAGTTACATAATCTCATGTCAACTTGAGTGTATTAAGAGTGAAGGAGTGAAGTTTAACATGTCAATCAGGTGCAGTTTGATTGGAGGGTGACCAAAATAAATGGGTCCCAGGAGGCTGGCCTCCCTCTCTCTTTGCCTTCACCTTCCTGTTGGCACACCACGTGGAGATTTGCTAAGACCAGGGAGAGTCTTTCTCTCTGCTTCATCTTCCTGTTGAAGAGCCACACTTGGAGAGCTGGAGGAGCCATGTGGAGACCCATGCCAGCACTGAGCTGCTTCCACCGCAAGGCTTTGCACCCAACAACCTGTGATCTTCCAGCATTTTGCATCACTGCACGTGACTGTGTGAGTCTGAAGTGGGATTTATGGACTAGCATCAGATTTATGGGCTAATATTGGATTTATGGACCTGATCTGGACCGGGGCTGGAATATTTTTCCAATATATAATTGCTCTGTGAATAAAACTCTTACACATAAATATGAGTGTCACTGGATTTGTTTCTCTAGTCAACCTGGCCTAATCCAAGGTAAAGCTATAAACCAAAAATGCCCACTCTCATTACACAGTTTCTAGACAAAGTGATCATTGGAGTTGGTTATCTCTTTCACATTATGTCAGCATCAGCACTATTTGTATTTTAGCTGTTTCACTTTCATTTAATTAATTCTCGCCTGGTCCCCATCCATCAGACATTATCATCCACATTTCAGAATAACTGTTAACCCCAATATTAAAATTCTAACTTTTCTAATGTACTCAATTTAGTGACATTAGCTTTATCTTTTTAAACATATATAAATCATTATTTCAAGTACATTGAAAATGCTTCCCTGACTTACTGCTGCCCAGATAGTGCTCACTAACAGTCACCCTATAAGGTAGACTAGGACTCCTTATGTATTTCCAGGCCTGTAAATTTGGGAGAAAAAGCCCTCATCTTTCTCTCCTAAAGTGGCTGGTGGGTTCAAACTGCTGATGTTAAGTATAGGAGTCAAACACATAATCCACTATGCTACCAGGTCTCTTTCGAGCATGTATAGTCTCTTTCCATATGTTATTTGTCTTTATTATTATTGATTTCTAGCTCTATTTTGACAACAGCAATGTAATCTTATCTCACTTATTTACACATAAATAAACTGTAAGTAATATATACCGGAGACATTTCAAAGAAATGAATAGCTAGTATTTAACTAAGCTTCAACTTGTCGGCATTTGTTTCTAAAAGAGTTACAAATGTTAGCAATAAGAAAGATAACTATTTCTATGTCTTCAGTAGCACATTCTATTCAATCATGCAACATATGAACAAAGGATCACTGGAAATACATGAAGAATGACAAAATTCAATCATTACTACTCTTAGAACAATTATTTATCTCTATAAAGTTATTTGTCCAGTTTTTAATTTTTACACAAAAGCCATTGTAACCATGGAATCTGATTTCAAGTCTGCAAATAAGTTTGCAAGCATAGGGAATTGAATTTACCTCCCTTCAATTCTTAACATTAATAGACATTAATAGTAAAAATTATCATTACAACTAATATGAAAACACACACATACACACTCAAAACTATCCCATAATTAAATGTGGGTGCCAGTGAATATGGATATTAACATAGCTTGTCCTCTGGAAAAAAATGAGAAGGGTGTGTATAATTAGATCAACTAAAATTGGGGGGAAGAATGTTTAGTTACTAAATATACCGGTTTATGAAACATAGACCTGTAATGAGACCCTAATTTCTGAAACATATGAATATAAACTAGTGCTGTGAATATTATATTTCAGCTGATTCACTATAAAATTGCTTCAAATGCTTATGTAGACTCTTGGGTACATTGACATAGTAAGTTGATTTCACTGAAATGAATAAGGACATTTACAACTTCTCCATCAGTTTGTCTTACTGTGGTGATCGGTGTTGTTGGATTCTATGTCACAGGTATTTCAAAATATCAGGAAGGTCATCCATGGTAGATAGATATTAGTAGAACTTTTAGATTTAAACCAGGAAGAGGGACTAGGAAGTCCATTTCTGCAAAGCATAATTCACCAAGGAGAACTTTGGGGATAGCAGTGGAACATAGTCAAATATATTCCCAAATATTGCCTAATATGTTTGTCCACTAGGCTGGAAGCTACTCAAAATACAACTTGGAAAGTCTGTCTCCTCAATATAGTGTCATCCTCAACGAAGGACCTAGAAAGATGAGGCTTTCTATTCTCTTAAAGAGGTATGGTCTCAGAAACCCAAAGGGGCAGATCTACCTTGCCCTATAGGGTTGCTATATGTCAGAATCAATTTGTCGGTAGTGAGTTAATGAGTGGGGCTGAGTTTGGAATTTCATTTCCAGGTGTGCCACGACTTTAATGCGAATAAACAGCTGTGTGTGTGTGTGTGTGTATATATACTACAAATCTAGGAAAATTGGAGGTGATAAATTAAATAGATT
Source organism: Echinops telfairi (assembly GCF_000313985.2). Taxonomy (NCBI): domain Eukaryota; kingdom Metazoa; phylum Chordata; class Mammalia; order Afrosoricida; family Tenrecidae; genus Echinops; species Echinops telfairi. The sequence continues at coordinate 23,832,569 of NW_022111379.1, forward strand.
GCAAAAAAATTAGTGTTTTAGACATTATTGAGCTGAAATAGAAGAGAGTTGGGCATTTTGAATGAGTCATTCCTACCAAAGACGTGATCTTTTTAAACTGTTGACGACCAATGGTGTCACTTTAGGACTGAGGTGCTCCTGACCCGAGCCGGAGGATTTTCAATCACCTCATATTAATGTGAAAGTTGGAAAATGAATAAAGAAGACTGAAGAAGTGATGCCTTTGAATGATGGTGTTGCCCAAGAATTTTGAAAGTGCCAAGAAGAACAATCAAATCAGTCTTAGAAGAAGTATGATCAGGGTGTTCCTTGGAAGCAATGGTGTTGAGACTTTGCCTCACTTACTTTGGGCATATTATCAGAAGACACGAGTCTTTGGGAAAGGGCCTGATTCATGGTAAAGTAGAATATCAGTGGAAAAGAAGAAGATAGTTTATGAAATGAATCATCACAGTAATTGTCAAAAATAAAATGTCAAGGGTAGTGGTTATGCTTTGGGCTGCAATCTGCATGGTCATCAGTTCTAAATCAACAGCAGCTCCAAGAGAGAAAATCTGGCCATTCTGCTCTCATAAACAGTCACAGTCCTGGAAGCCCATAGGGGAGTCACTATGAGGTAGCATACACTTGATGGCAGTGTGAGGTTATTCAGAAGTTAAAATCATCAGTAATAGGATAATATCTATAGGCATACAACAACAACTATCACTTGCCTGTCAGTTTGTTGTACTGTGGTGGCTTGTGCATTACTGTTATTCTGGAAGCTATGTCACTGTTATTTCCAATGCCAGCAGAGAGATCCAAAGTCAATAGGTTTCAGTGGAACAGACAATAAAGAAGGAATCATTTGCCTACTTCAGAGGAAGGATCTGCTCCCAACTTCATGCATAGTACTGAGACATTTTCAGATAATGAATGTCTAATGAATGGAAGCAGAACAGTGTCAGAGATTGTTCCAGAAGATGAGCCCCTTGGGTTAGGAGACACTCAAAATATGACTGAGGAAGAACTGCTTTCTCAAAGTAGAGTTGATCAAGCCCTTGGTACTTCATTTGATGATGAAGCACAACTAAAAATGAAAAGAAGCACCTTCAAAAAACTAGTAAGAATTAGAACTTGGAATGTACCAAGTATGAATATATGAAAGCTGAAAGTCTTCCAAAATGAAATTGAACTCATAAAGATTGATGTCATAAGTGTTGGTGAACTGAAATGGAATGGTTTCGGGCATTTTGAATCATAAAAACATAATGTTTACTATACTGGAAAAAACAAAATTGAGAGGAATGGTATTGCATTCATGGTCAAAAAGGACATTTCAAAATCTATCTTGAAGTACAATCATATCTGTGATAGAATTATATGAACCTGCTTTCAAGGAAACCCAATCAGTACAACTACTATCCAAATGTATGCTCCCACCACAAAAGCTAGTGATAAAGAATTCTACCAGTGTCTTCACCCTGACATTGATCAAACACTCAAGATGCACTGATAACTATTAGAGATTGGAATGCAAAATTTGGAAATGTAGAGGAAGAAAGCGTAGTTGGAAAGTATGGTCTTGGTTATGGAAAAGAAGTTGGAGATCCCATGATAAACTTTTCAAGAGCAATGACATATTGATACAAATAACTTTTTCCAACACAATGACTATAGATATGAATTTTTCCAGGTGAATTCAGAAAAATTAATTTGACTACATCTGTGGGAAGAGAAGGTGGAGAAAATATCACTTAAAAACACGTCAGGGTTGACTGTAGAACAAACCATCACTTACTCATACATAAGTATAAATTGAAGCTTGTAAGATAAGTTCAAGGCGAAGCTGAAGAAAATTTAAATAAATCCACAACAGCCAAAATTCCACCTTGGGTAAATCCTAACCGAATTTACTGACCGCATTGAATATCAATGACAAGTTGTTGGATTACTTTATAAAAACCCATAATACATGAAGAAAGTAAAAGGTCATTTAAATGATGCAAACTAAAGAAGGACCCAAATTGATCTCAGAAGACGCTCTGGAATGTTGAATAGCTAAAGCAAAAGGAAGAAATGATGAAGTAAAAGAATTGACAGATTTCAGAGGACAGCTTGGGATGACAAATAATGAAATGTGCAAAGATCTGGAGTTAGAAGCCTAAAAGAAGATTTATCAAAGTGAAAGAACACAGCATCTCTCACAGTGAAAGAGTTTAAGAAAAAAGCAAGCCTTGAGATAATAAATATTGAAGATTCTATAAAGAAAAAAACGGAAAATGTCAGATAATCGCATAAGATGATGAATGGTTTACAGACATTCACTGCACCACAAGAAAAGTTCAGCATTGAAGAAAAATTCCAACTTTTATTAAAGGCATTAATGCAAATAAATGCTCCAAAGACTGAGGTTGAGGAAAGTATATAGAAATATTTCAACATAGAGATTGCAGATTTACAGCTTCTCACTCATCTAAGCTAAGGCCATTAGAAGACAGTTACCTGGTCTTCTATATAAGTGATACCTAACTGTCTATATAAGTGATACCCACTTGTGCCTATTCTAATGAAAGATAATCCAATAGAATGCAGAAATTATAAGACAATATCATAAATATCACACCCAAGTAAGATTTTTCTGAAAATTAAAAAATTGTTACAATCGCTTTTTAACAGGGTACCGCCAGAAAGTCCATTTGGAATACAAAGGCCATTGAACTGGGCATCTCACTCTTAATATTACCTGAACTTTGTCTGAAGCGGGACATATTAGAATCATTTTATTTTTGTTTTATTGACTATGTAAAAGCAGTAAAATTTGTGGATCAAAACAAGTATGAACAGCATAGCAAGAAATTGGAATTCTGGAAACTTAACTGTCCTCATATGGAACATGTGCACAGAGCAAAATGGAGTTGTTTTAACAGAATAAGGGCATGTTGCATTCTTTAAGTTAAGGAAAGTTGTATATTAGGGTTATATCCTTTCACCAATTGTATTCAAGCTGTAGGCAGAACAAAAGCATTCATAAGTCATAGTATAAGAAGAGGAACATGACATCGGGATTGGCTGAAGATTCATTATCAACCTGCGATACACAGGTGAAACAACTTTGCTGAAAATTAAGAGGGCATGAAGTATTCACTGATGAAGATGAAAGGTTATAATCTTCAACACAAAATACAGATTACATGACAACACAAAATAAAAATCATCACAACTAGACCAATAAACAACCTCTCAAATGAAGAAAATATAAAAATTAAGAATTTCATTTTATTTGGATCTAAAATCAATTTCCATGGACGCAATAGTCAGGAAATCGAACAACATATTTTATTAGATAATTCTGCTACAAAAATTGTTTAATGTGTTACAAAGTACTTTGAGACCTATGGTACATCTTACCTAAGGAATGGGTAGTATTTGCTTCTTCTGCTTCTGCTGCTGCTTCTTCTTGCACTTCTGCTTCTTCGAAAAAAACATTCCTTTCTTTAGCAGATCATTACTACTTTTTGATGTAGCACTTCATTTAGTACATTTATTCCATATCACATCAAATCTGATATACCTTTATATATTTTGTAGTATCGCTTTAACTTCCTGAAAATATAACCTAATATATATAATGAAAAATCAATATTAACTATAGTAAAAGAAATACAGGTTTATTCCTGATCAATGGTATGTTCAATTCATTCATATGCATGTGAAAAGTAGACAATGAGTGAGGAAAACTAAAAAAGAATTGATAACTTTAAATTAAGGTGTTGGCAAAGAATAGTAAATCTACCATGGATGGGGGGTCAGGGGAGAGGAAGACCCTCAAGGAGATGGATCGACACTGTGTCTACAACCCTGGGTTCAATCACAGGAATAACTGTGGGGATGTTGCAGGACCAGGTAGTGTTTCTTTCTGTTGTGTCTGTAGCTGCTACGGGTTGGAACTGACTAAATGGCATCTAACAACAACACCAATGACAACAACCAGGGATGGCTAGAGACAAGAACACATACGTGTTGGAAAAGTACACTATTATCCTTAGAAGTGTGAATGATGAGACTTGTTTTATATAATTTGGGTATAATATCAAAAGGAATCAATTCTTAGAGAAGGCCATTAGGCTTGCTAAAGTAGAGAATCCATGAAGTAGAGGAAGACCCTCAACAAAATAGGTTGACACGGCGGCAGTAACAATGGGCTCAAACATAAGAGTGCTTGTGAGGATGGCAGAGTTCCAGCCAATGTTTCATTTTGTTTTTCATAAGGCAGCTGTGAGTTAGAAACAATTGGAGGGAGCTTAACAACTACAGCAATGGCTGCCTCACATCTGGGCATCTGATGTGATACTGTCTATATTCTTTTAATCTTGGAGTTTGGAATTATTGCTTTTCAGTTGTTCTCTTTCATGTATGTGCATTTGATTTTTCTTGACATTTTGGATGCTTAGAATTATGAGTGATGAAGAAAACATACTCCTTTCTACCAGGAAAAAGATGAATCTCTTAAAATTTAAACAAGTCAAATTAATATTAGATGAGTTGCCCGCTTCTGTTTAATGGTTAAGAAAATGCAGTAGAAACCAGGGCAATATATGTGTTAGTTTACGTTCAAAATTTTGCTTGATTTATTTTATTCAGTTTAGGGTAGTCTAAAAATGAAATTTAGATGCCCTGGGAAGATGGCTCTGAGATAGAATCTGTGCCAAAACTCTCCTTGTTTGGCCCAGATGTTGAGGGGTGAGGAGGCAATGCTGGGAATTCAGATGCAGGACCTGGATTCTTGGCATTCCAGGATTAGTTTGGGCCTCCCGCTACATAATACAGCTGAGCTCACCAGAGTGGTGAACACATGAGGTCCCCTCTCTCATAACTCTTGGGTTAGGTCCCCACTCTGGCTTCATGATCTGCCAGTGTGGAGGAATATCCCATGTCAGACCACCCACCAAGTGGAGCCTCTAGTCCCCCTCTCTCACAGACCCCTGCGAGCCCTGGAAGCTAGAGCTCCAGGAAGTAGAACAGAACCTTCATAGTTTCACTGCCTTACCTGATAACTGCTCTGCGACTCCTTACAAGACTTCAGCTATAATGGCTGCCAAATAGAAACTCCCAGGTAACTCAGCCAGGGAGCCTGTGCCCAGTAAGCCAGGAGCTCAACTTGTACTCTCTGGGGGCTTCAAGGGTATCTTAGATTATTTTTTTCTATTTTCTTTTTAGGAAAAAAAGCTCACAAAACTCTTTTACTTCCAGGGTAATAGGAACTCAGTATTTCAGGGTGTCTAGGCTGCTCCCCCTTCTCCAGCTAGGCATCTCGCTGACACTGGGACTTACTGTCCTTAGCAGGACCTCTACCTCATTGGTAGTTCTCCTCCACCATAGCCTGTTTCCACCCTGACACCCCAGAGTGAAGGGTAGACAGTACTGAGGGGTGCAGAATCCCAAAACTGCTCCACAATGTATTTAGCAAGTGATATATTTATATATTTAGCAAATGACAGAAACAATTTTTGAAAAAGCAGAAGAATCTGAAGAAAGTCTGAGGATGATGTGGGATGCCAGACGAGAAATAATAGAAGGCTCATTGGGATTCCAAAGCAGAAACAAACAAGTCTATGGATAAAATAGTAAGGTTTCGGAAAGAAATGTCCCCAATATCACAAAGGAGAAGATAAATATCCAGGAAGCAGAGAGAACTCCAAATAGATTAAACTCCTCCCAAACCCATTAAGACGTATTGTAACCAAATTATCCAAATTCAAAGAAAAGGAGAGAATCCTTAGAGCGACTAGAGGAAGAAAACCGAAACCAAAAAACAGTCGCATACAAAAGTAAACAAATACAAATAAGCTCAGACTTCTCTGCAGAAGCCATGCTGGAAAGAAGAAATTGGAGTAACATTTTCTGAAAGTTGAAAAACAAAAATTGCCAACCAAGAATCCTATATCAAGCAAAGCTATGAATCAAATTTGAAGGAGAAAGAGAAGTACTCTTTAACGAGGAAATATTTAGAGACTTCTTAAAAACAAAACCAGCATTACAAAAAATATTATCCAGTCCTTTTTGGTCAGGGGACCAACAACTTCATCACTCAAACATAAGACCACCACAGGTGTAACACCACTCAGAAATCAACAGACTTAAAACAGTACTCCAAACAACATAGATCTAGTGGGGAACTGAAGACGGCAAAAGCAAACTCCCCACACATATCCAAAAAAAGAGGGAGGGAGAAAAATATCAAGCAAAAATAATATAAGATAATAGTGACTGATCTACATTTTAGAATTAATAAAAAAAATATCTAATGGATTAAATGCACCAATCAAAAGACAAAGAGTAACGGACTATTGGGAAACAAGATCCATCAATCTGCTGCCTTCAGGATATGCACATAAAACTCACAGACAAAAATACACTGAGGGTCAAAGGATGGCAAAAAAATCACTAAGCTAATGGAAATAAAAAATGAAAAAGCAAAGGTGGCAATATTAATCTCTGACCAAATAGACTTTAAATTATACAGCATAACAAGAGACAATAATGAGCATTACATAATGCTCAAGGGATCAATATGCCAAGAACTCATAATCATAATAAACATTTATGTGCCCCTTGGAAAACCCTAGAAATTCATCAACCAAGTCCTCCAAGAGATGAAAGAGAAATTACCAGAGCAACAATAATAGTTGGGGACTTCAGAACACCACCCTCTAGGATCACCAGGTAAAAAACTCCATAAAGAGACTGAAGAACTGAACAACACAATCAACCAACTTGAACTCCTAGATATTTACAGAGTTTCCCAACCAACACGATTTCATTGAGAGAGTAAACAAGAGGCCACAGTTTGGAAAAGATATTTAGCAATGATGACATAATGGACAAAGGACAAGTTACTAAAATCTACAGTATAATCCAAGCCTACAACAAGAAAAAACAAATAACCCTCTGAGAAGGTGGACAAAGGACTTAAACTGACAATTCACAAAGGATGAAACCCAAATGGCTAATAAACACATGAGGAAATGCTTTTGTTCACTAGCCATCTAGGAAATGCAAGAAAAATAACCATCAGATACTATCTAACACCCATAACTATAGCCCAATTATAAAAAGGTTGAAAACAACAAATGCTGGAGAGGTTGTGGACAGATGCTCTTATATGCTGATGATAGGCTTGTAAATATGTACAACCGCTGTGGAAAATGATATGGAGATTCTTAAAACAGATGGCAATAGAATTACTATATGAGCCAGCAATACCATTACAGGGTATATACCATATTACTGGGTATATACCACAAGAAATAAGAAAAAAATCATGAATAGATGTATGTTCTTCTATGTTCATTGCAGGAAGTTGCAAACAGCCTCAATTGCCATGAGGAGATGATTGGATAAAAACAAAATAAAACAAGATTTTAATTTATGTACACAATGCAATACCACACATTCCTTAAAAACAGCATTGAAACCATGAAACAGGTCAGGATATGGAGGGATCTGGAAAACATTATGTTGAATGAAGTTTCTCAATCACAAAAGGACAAACACAGTATGAGTCCACTGTTGTAGGAACAAGCCACAGGATAGACATAGCTCAGGCTGGCAGTACCTCCAGGGTGGCCAGACAGCCTGGTACAAAGCCTGATTGGGGTCAATGAACCCTGCACTATTGTCTCTGGGTATAGATTTTGAAGGTAACTTTGGTAGAGGGCTCATCGCCTCAGCTGGGATCAAATTGTCGAGGGAGGGGGAGGGGATGTTGACTGCTATGCAAAGTTACGATGAGGTCATCCCAAACAGGTAGACATTCTTATCAGAGGGATCAGGGATACTGTTGGGATAATCTAGTCAGGAGAAGGAAAAGGGAGCAGCTGTGTGGGAGAGCACAAGTGCATGTCTGTTTGTAGAAAGGCAGGGTGGGGGTGGAAGGGAGAGCAACCTCTAAGTGGAGGGGGTGTTGAGTAAAAATACTTCTAAGGCTAAGGGAGGAATATCCCTGGTAATAGGCACCAAAGAAGCCCATTGGCCCAAGTTTCTGGACACACCTGGTAACCCAGGTCAAGTGTCATAGAACTCTGGGGAAATGAATCCTGGATCTTCAAGGCCCACAGCATGCTGCAAAGGTGGCATCTGAGAGATCCAATGTAGAAACTCCACTAGGTGACGTGGACTCTACTTCTAGCACACTTGTAACCTGAGTATTTAAGAATGAAAGTTCACAGTTTTTGATGAAGCAGAAGATAGTTATACCAAGAGTATTGAACTGTCTGTAGGCAGACTAATATCGACTTACTACAACAATGTACCATATGTTGTATTAAGATATATATTAATATATTTTATTCCGGCAAACCTGTGACTGACATTCTTAGGGAATATTATTGTAAATTTTCCCTGAAAACCAACTCTCATTGTATATGTAAAACATCCAGCCACAAAAAGATTTATTCTGTGCAAGTGAATAATTCAGGTAATGAGATATGTAGTTATGCTAGAGTTGTCCAATGTCCCCTTCTCAACATTGTTTTAAAAATTTGTACAAGGGGCTAATCAATTACAAAATTAACAGAATATCTTTGTACCACAAGGAAATGATCAACATAGTGCTCTACCACAAACTAACAAGGTCTCTAAAGAGAGCCAAAGACAGGTAAACACATGAGAGAGAGGAGAGAGCAGAGAGGAGAGAGGTGAGAGAGATTCAGAAATGGGTTTTGGTCTCACACTAAATCCTAGCTCCAATTTAGGAACTATCAGTTTTAACATCATGTCACTGCTCAACTCTCACCCTCAGGAAGGGAGCACAGAAGATATGGGTGCTATAGAAAAGTGTGGTGAAGAAATTAGTTGGTGCCCAGCTATCAGATAAAATAGCGTCTGGGTCTTCAAGGCTTGTTTCCAACAAGGAGCAATCTAAGTGAGATGTCAACTGAGTCCCCATGGAAGAAGCACACTGACGTCAGTTACCAAAGGATTGTAAATCATATAATCCGAAGTGGAAGGAGAGAACAGTATCAGCCTAAATGGTGAGATTCTGGTTTGCAGACGGATGACAGTGGAAGCAGAAGACACATTTGCAAAATCTACACAAGAAAGAAGCACCCCCCACCCCCACCTGATTTCCCTCTATTCATAATAGATGGGAAGAAACTGGTTACCAAACAGTGCATTGGAGAGCTGATTATAGGAGATCAAAATGATTAACCTGACTTTAATGGTTGAAACCTTTTCTGTGGACTCTTGCTCTGATACACATTGGGGCTGATACACTTTCAACATTTTCTTAGATATGGGGATTGATGGGGACAAATAAACCTCTTGAATTTTTGTTATATGTTTTTCTGGTGTTTGGTGTATAAAATCCAGGATTGATGAACCCATAAAGACAATAAGTAGAATAAGGGTTCCTGGGGAGGGTAGTGGGGGAAGGGATGTGAATGGGAGCTGATATCAAGGAGTTCAAGAAGGAAGAATATGTTTTGAAGTTGTGGTAGCAATTGTAAAATACTGCTTGATGTGGTTGAACTATGGAATGATATGATGATATCTGTATTTGTTCCTAAAAAATTGTTCTATTTTGAAATAAAAGTTAAAATGAAACTTGAACAAGAACTTTTTTATATTTATTGTTTGGCTTGTAATTTGATCGTCTTTAAGCATTAATTATTCATTCACATTTTTTAGGATGATTGTGTGAATCCAAGGGTTAGTTAAGATTTCTGGCATATATTAGAATTTAACAATTTTTGACAAATATTAAGACCAGTGTTCTATTTCACTATATATTTTATAAGATTAAGAA
>NW_022111379.1:23842564-23844720 GCF_000313985.2 Echinops telfairi
CTCTTCCATGTACATTAGAGAATTTCACAACACTGCAATTTTGTAGGTAGCTAACAACATAAACACTGTAGATACCCTAAAAATCTTTAATACACATTTTACATCACATTTATCTGACTCTACTAATTTTTATGAGAATATGTAGACTGTGACTTTGGCATTCAGAAATTTTTAAAGTGTTTAAATTATTGGATTTTATTCTAGAATTAATATTGGGAAGTAAACTAGGCAAATTAATTAAGTTTTCAGCTTTATAAACTGTTTTTAAAAGTTTGTGAAAAACATGAAATTAAAATATAGTGGACAATTTTCCACCAATATATTGAACCTCATACTCTTCCAGGATGGTGGAATTATCGTTAGATGATGTCAAATTGGTTCTGACTAATAAGGACCATATGAACAACAGAGTTAAACACTGCATAGTCCTTTGCCCTCAACACACTTGTTGCTATGACTAACTTTACATCTGTAACCAATGGGTAAAACCACTTCTGGAGTGTTTTCCTCTCTTTTTCTGGCTCTCTACTTTACCAAGCATGGTGTCCTTTCTGATCACATACCTGAAGCACTGGAGGGAAAAAACAAACAATCTCATCATCCTTCTATCCCGATGCATTCTGCTTCATCTAGTCCAGCTTTGTGGATTTTCTCAGCACACAGAGTGAATAAATATGATGAATGGATGCAGCCTTAATGCATACCTTCCTGATTTCAACCAGGCAGTATCTTTTACTTCTGATTAAACAACTGCTTTTAGGTCTATGTCTAAATTCCACATGTGCACAATTAAGTGTTCTAGATTCCTAGACTTCACAATTGTATCCTTATTTTGCCTTGATCTGCACAGTTAATAACTTGTAGAGTTAATGAAACTGTTAGAGTAACCAGCCCCTGACAATATCATGGGTCCATAGGTGCAACTGTATGGCGATAATATATAAAGATTATAGTAAAGTCATAGAGAATAAGGAAGGTAGGAGAGAAGATAAAATAAAGGGGTCAGACACATTTTATGGTAGCAAGCTCAACTCTGCCCCTCTTGATGGTGCACACGGAGGTGGAAGATGGGAGTTAGAGAGAGGAGGAATATATTTCTGACCAAGGCTTATATATACTTAGGGCATGCAAACCCCCCTGACAGGTAACCACATACGTCACAGGAAGGGGTTGTACCATAGGCAACACAGCAATGAGAGGGGGACAATCTAAGGGTGTACATGCAATAGGAAGAGGAGGGATTAGGAGTACACATGTGACAATATGGGCGGATCCTAGATTCAAGATGGCAGCCTAACCTTAGTTGTCCTTGAGTGGGCTTGACCTTTATATTGGGGTCTCCAGGGAAACAATTACTATTTTTATCAGTAGGGTGTGAGCCCCACCTAGGGCATGACAGACAATAGAATCTGAATGGTTGAGTGCCTCCAGGGGGAATATCTCCAAGCATCTGACCTCCCAACATGTGCTAGCAAGCAGCTTCGTAGGTTTGGCATATATTTGGGGGAGACCACCTGGGAAAAAGTCTTTTTGTATCCCACAATTCCCTTTTTTGTTTTATGTATTAAATACAAAAGAGCTACAGGGGCAACATGGTTATTTTTCTATATAGTGAAATCTGTCAAGGCAAAATTAATGATAAATTTAACGTAGCCACGCAAAAAATTCAGGCTTATGATAAACATTTAGAATTCAGGCTAGGGGGATAAAGCCCCCCCTATGCCCAACTACTGTTGGGGAAAGGTGTGAGAGCTGTTGAGTGCCGTGGTGGGAAGAGATAGAGCAAATAGGAATGTCTGCATCTATAGGGAGACAGAATCAACCATGTGCTTATTTTAAGGCAGCATAGTTTTGAGGGAAGAATCTGTGGAAATGAAGATCAACACAGGAAAATGTACTTGGACTTTATCTCTAACTTACCAAAGTGATATCTTTCCTATCATGGAATTCTAGCTTTCCAGATTCCCTCTGTATAAGTTAGGTAGAAAGTCCCAGTCATATTTCCCTTGGTGTCAGATTCCCACATGAAACCCTGGTAAACATCTTTTTGGTGTTCTAGAGTTGGAGCTTAGAATTATCTTACACCATTAATCATATTCTTCATTCTACATCTTCCTCTGAATCTGGGTGACTAGCTCCCTCTTGATGCACTACTG
>NW_022111379.1:23847483-23849171 GCF_000313985.2 Echinops telfairi
TTACATATCAAAGCTAGATATTTTTCTTTTTCTCTTTTTTGAGCTTGAAATATGCTGCGTGTGTAATTCCTTTTTAATTTACTCCAGGTTTTTTTCCCCCATTCCATTCCAATACCTTCCTTTCCTTTATTCAGATCATTTTTGAAATATTTCAGTCAGATGTTTTACTTCATCATTTCTTTCATAAGTTTTAGGAATTCTATGTTCAAGAGTAAGTTTAAGTAACTCTTTTTTTGACACTCCCTTTGACTTTTTCTTTCCTTCCTGTATTTTTATTGACCTTTGCTTTCCCAAAATATGATGTCCTTACAGCATCCTACAACTCATCTTGTCTTTGGTCATTAATTCTTAATAATTAATGTTCAGTGGGTTATATTAATTCTTGAGTTAGTCTCTAAATTCAGGGGACAAATACTCAAGGTTGTATTTTGGCTGTCATGAATTTGTTTTTCTTTTCTTCCACTTTAACTTGGACTTGCATCTGCACAATTGGTAGTATCTCAGCCTCTGGTTTTTCAATGACTGATGACATTGTTTCTTTATTGTTTCTTTTCACAGATATAGTCTGTTTGATTCCTCAGTACTCCATTCAATGAGCTCCTTCTGTGTAGTTGCTGTTTGTGTTGTTGAAAAAAGGTACTTTAAACAAATAAATATTCATATTGAAAAATTCTATCATTTGATATTTGGTGTCCTTTCGGTCACTATATCATATTTTGTAATCACTGATGCTTCTGTTTCCAACTTCTGTATCCTAATCATTAGCAATTCTTAGTGCATCTTGACTGCATGTTTAATACATTTCAGTCCACACAAATTGGCTAATACCTGTAATTTCTTCATATTTTTCCTGATTGGTGCATAGATCTTAATCATCATGATTTTAATTGGTCTTCCTTGTAGGTATAAAGATGTTATCCTCATACTGACAATCTAGATCTCGAAATGTCCTTTTTTACAATGATTATGATGTAATACTTCTTCAATTTTCAAGCTTTCAACATAGTAGGTACTAATTCTTAGGATATAAACATTTATCCATTCAATTTTATTTTGATATTCACTCCAATATCCCTCGATTAGCACTTTGTGCTTTCCATTTTGTGATTATTGATGAATGCTTGTAACTATTTCTTCTCATTTGAGATACGCTCTTTTTCTGTCCCTCTGGTCGGAATTCACTCAACATATGACAGAGCAGGAGCTGTATGTTTAATAGAATTGACCTAATGATGTTGATGTAATGAAGTTTTGGAACCTTCATTTGCTAATGTTGCATATCTCAAATGCAAAGAAACAGCTACAAGCATCCATTGCTATTGATAGCATATATGTATATCCTAAATTTTAGGCAAATGAATAAAAAATAAAAATGAAGCAGCACAAGGAAGGAATCTTATTCTATAGTATTCAACTACGATTTCCTCTCAATTTGTGTAAGATTGCTAGCTTTTTTCCTGTATTTGCAACACAAATTCAGAAACCACTTATTCCTCCACTTAAAAATTTAGTATTCTTTCCTTCTGTTAATTTACACTAATTTAGAGACCACTAACTATATTTTGAAGAAAGTGAAACAAAATACAGGGTGCCCAGGATTCCTGCGTGCCAAAATGTTTTGAGCTTCTGGTTGTCATCCAAGAAGGGATGCAGATTACATTCCTCTCTTGGTAGTTTTCAATTTACCA
>NW_022111379.1:23849673-23879307 GCF_000313985.2 Echinops telfairi
AAACTGATAGAGTGGACAAGCAGGTAGGAAAAGATAAAAGTCCAATTTATTTCCTTTGCTTCAAAAAGGAATGTTGGGTCATCAAGTTATGCATGTGTACTAAACAGTTTGTTAAAAATGGAAGTTAACAAGCAAATGGCTCTAAATTTTACTAGCTCAGAGCATGACAGACATACATGAAAATAAAGACATATGCTATTGAAGTTCATTTTTGCAGTGCCTTAAAAAAGTTTATAAAAAATGTAATCTAAAGAAATCGCAGCTATTTTATCATAGTCAGCACAAACAAAGAAAACAACAAAGTACTGGGTGTAGATGGAGCCTTGTTGCTAGAGTGGTCAAATTCTTGGATGTTAACTGATAGGTTGTTGGTTCAAATTCACCACCTGGTCCATGGGAGGAAGATGTTACAGTCTACTTCTGTAAAGATGACAGCTTTGGAAACCCTATAGGGTTTGTGGCAGTCCTATAGGGTGACTATGAGTTAGAGATTACATGGCAATGGACTGTGGTAAATTGGAGAAAATTTTAATTTTTATAATATTTTGCAAGAATTTAAGGTGTAGTTTTATAATACTGTGTAAGAATTTAAGATGTATTGTGCAAAAATTTAAGGTGAACTATACACATATAGATATACACATACATATAAATCATAAGTCATTATGCTAAAATATCCATAGTGTTTTAAACTATTATCCAAGCAGGAGTAATTAGAGCATTCAGGAACTCACTCTGAGTTTGTGTGCCCAGGGACATTGCATGGGAATGTTCTCTGGTCACAGTGAATTTTTTTGTAAAGGCAGTTCTGTTCTAACATCTTTGTGTGTGTGTGTGTGTGTGTGTGTGTGTGTGTGGGTGTGATGGCTGATTTAAGAGAACTGTGTGCGGCTGTGAAAATGTGTTTCCTGCTTGGGAAAAATGCCAAAGAATGGTTGTGATGTTGAAAACAGCTTACAAGGACAGCACTATGGGGAAAAAACCTCAAGTGTATGGGTGGTTTTCTCATTTCAAAAAAGGTGAAATGTCGATTGATGACAAACCTCCTTCTGAATGTCTGTCAACTTCCTGAACAGATGAAAATGTCAACTCCTAGTGCATTTAGATTTAGTTCCACCAGGTCAACTGTAAAGTAAGCTTTCTATTTAGAGGTTTTGAAAAGATAACATAAGAGTGTGCAACGAAAAAGGCCTGGTTTGTGGTAGATGTGGGACTGTTTTTGCCAGCATGACAATGCACTTGCTCATGTAGCCATCTCAGTGTGCCAGATTTTGGCAAAAAACAGCATGCCACTCTTTTACCAAGCACCTTTCTCACCTGACCTCACTCAATGTTTCTTCTTTTTGTTTCTGCGAATTAAGAGGGACATGAAAGGACAGAGATTTGACAACATAGAAGAAGTGAAATAAAAATGAGGGAGGTGCTGTCAGGCATCCAAACAGATGAGTTTAAAAAATGTTTCCAAGAATGGAATAGCAAAATTGACAAATGCATTAAGTGCAATGGTGTGTACTTTGAAGTTGATAAGGTTTTCTTTAAAAGAATTTTAAATACAAAGCTTTGGGGAAAACATATCCGTTTTATTTTTGCGTAACCCCTCATATATGTAAATCCTATATAAGTTTCTTGTACTTTGGGAATATGGGGGACAGTAATAAACAACTATGAGGATGGCTTGGAACTGGGCAGTGTCTTGTTCTGTTGCACAACAGAGGGTCGTTATGAGTCAGAACTGGCTTGACAGCCCCTGGGGACAGCAACAGCTATACATGATGAAATGAAGAATTATCCCATGCGAGGAAAGAGGCAAGTTTGCAGTCTTAGCAATGGAGAATGCTATAATAAATTTATATTAAATTTTTTCATTGAGCAGTAAGATGTAAAGATTAACTCTGAAGTGTAACTATTCTTCCTCACACACAAATACACACAAGGATTAATGGTAGAGTTCACAGTTATCTAACATTTTAAAAAGCTATGGAAGGTTCGAGTTATAGGACAAATAGAACAGTTGGCACAAAACGGTACTTGAATAAATGTTCAGATAGGGAACTGCGACAGCCCTCAAATAAAGCAGGGACTCAACATAAGGAATAGCTTATGGCCAGATTGATTGATTTATTTAAAATAGTTTTATTGGATCAAACTTTACATAGCATATAATTGAATCATTCATTCATATTAAGAAGTGTTATATAATCATTAGCACAATCAATTTCAGAACAAATTTTTTTTCTCATACATATTGTTACTCTCCATCTTACCTCACGCTCCCCTGCCATGACCCAAGGTAATTATTACTTTCTCTATATATGTATCTACACTGGTTTTCACATACAAAAATTATAAAAAATCACAAACAGGAAGTAAACAAACAAAAAATTCAATAACAATTACTAGGAAAAAAACAGAAAAACCTCCATCGAAAGGTAAACAAAAAATATTAAAATTGAAACAACTTAAAATAAGTCAATAGTGAGATCAAATTTTAGGACATTATATTTTGACAACCATATCTGCCAGTCCACTTTACAATGCTGTCTGGTAGCAAGGGTACTGATACCCCTAGACTATGTTCAGAGGGCATGCATTGCAGGCCTAAGATGGGCAAACCTTACAGGTGGATTTGGGGCGTCCACTGTCATCCACAGCTTTCTTCAAGCTGGACAGTCACCATTTAGGTTCTGATAGTATTTCTTCCATCCGATTTGGATTTTATTACTTACAATCTTTGGATCACACAAGATGGTGTGCTTCTTCCATGTCGTGTTAGTTGATGACCTCACTTAGATGGCCGCTTGTTCCATTTTAAAGTTTTGTTTCATCGTTTTATTAGGGCCTCGTACAACTCTTATCGCAATCCATATATAATTGTGTCAAGCATATTTGTACATTTGTTGCCCCCATCATTCTCCTAACATTTGCTTTCTACTTTGGCTCTTGGAATCAGCTCCTCATTTTTCCCCTCCTTCCTCGCTCCCCCCTCCCTCATGATCCCTTGATAATTTATAAATTATTATTATTTTATCATATCTTACACTGCCCAGTGTCTCCCTTCACCTACTTTATTGATACGGTGAAAATAATGAAATATAGCCACTGGTATTAGAAATTCCTTGTGAAGGAATTGTATGTACAGGAAGGAAAAAAGTGAGCCCCGGTGTATACTTAGAAGAAATAACCATGGCAACGTAACTGCAGGATTATAGGACTTAATTTGTATAAGAAATTCTATTTCTGACCTCCCTGTTGTTAAGGATGTGATCAACAGCAATCACTATTTCTTTATTCTGAGATAATCACAAAAGTGCTCATAAAAAATTATATGAGTTTACAAACTCCCCAAACCATAAGTCTTGCCCCAAGGAGTACATACCTATTCCATTTTTAAAAAATGTTTTATTGCCATACACTTCACATATCGTACAATTTAATCATTCAATCATTAATATTTGTGCAATCACCACTACAATTAATTTCAAAACATTTCCTTCTCATACTTATTGTCCTTAGCTCCCATTTTCCCCCCTTCCTTCCCTGCCATGTCCCATCCACTTACTCTTTCTATAGATCTACTTATCTTGGATTTCTTATACAGAAAATAATACAAAACACAAACAGGTAGCAATCAAAGAAAAAACCCCAACAATGATGACAAGACAAAACACAGCAAAACTTCAATTGAAAGAAAGCATAATTAAATATGGAAACAGCTTTAAAATGAATCAAAGGGGAGAACAAGTGACAATTACATTCTAATTTAACTATATCTGCTATAATTAATTTTACAATGTTCTATCTTTGTAAACGAGGATAGTCACATCCCTCAACTATGGTCCCAGGGTATTCACCAGAGGCTTAATCCATGAGGGAACCTTGCAAAGGGATTTGGTGTTTCTACCGTTATCCATAGACTTCTGCAAACTGAGTGTTCTCAATTTAAGTTCTGATAGCATGCTCTCCTTCAGATTTGGATTTTATTATTGACAATCCTTGTGTCACTCAGGCTGGCATGCTTCTTTCATGGACACTTAGTCAATGTCTCACTTAAATGGCTGCTTCTTTTAGGACAAGTCTTTCAGACACAGGCTCTGTTTTATTTGTTAGAAATGCACTACATTTTGCTTTAGCAGCCATATCTTCAGTGAAGTCTTTCTGAGGGTGAGTATTGAGCAGAATCATCACATATGTATTCTTGACTAAGAATAACAATACTACTGAAACCATTTATTTTTTTAAGCAGAGACTCTGTATGTGGCATCTCCCTTGTAAGTGTTGACTGCAGGTTTCTATTCTTTAATATACTTTAGGCAACTTTTGTTTTCTAATCGTTGGTCCAAACTGATCTCCGAGTACATTAAAATGACTCACATACCACTAAAAAATATTATCAACTTATTCAACGGACTTAGCCCTTAATGACCAAAAGCTCCTTTTGTTTCCCATTTAACCAGGATCTGCCTGTCTATGCATCATGGGAAGTCTAAAAATCACTGTAATAGACTACTGGCTGATAAAGTATTGAGCTGACTTGAAATGGTATGGTGGGGGAGGCAATAACTATGGTATTTGTTTTGCAAAGGCATTACCGGTCCGAAATACATAGCACATCCCTATTCACTTACTTGGGATCTACACAGGGAAGAAAAGAGAAACAGCACATGTCCAAAGGACAGCTGTAAAAGGACTGTAATCATCAACAAATATTATTTCAAAAACAAAATCTTTTCAAGATTTCAGTGTGATAATGGAAATTGATTTATACATAGCATTTAAGGGAGACGATAGAAAATTTTCTATCTACCACATCATTATGTATTTACTTGACCCCATATAAAAATACTATTTGTAGATGGAACTTTCTTTGTAAATTTCATGTAAGAACACTAAGAAGTCATTATCATTTCCATTTGCTTTTGCCTTCTTTAGATTTTCTGTTCAAATCCACCTGGATAACCATGATAGACTGCCTATGATCCTGTTTATTGTCTTAACATCACATCTCAAACAATGACCAGGTCTGTTTTTGGTTTTCCACTTATGTTATTGTTACACTTTTATTAGTGTTATTTCTCAAAAGGATAGACTTGAAACAAAAGCTCATATTACTAACACATGAGTAGGATGGTCGATAGCTAATAGAGTATTAAAATGGCTTGACCAGAGATAATATTAAGATTTATTAGTTCAATCAATTTTGTCCTTGAGAAAGTTCATACATCTTCCAAAGGAGTCCCTACATGTGCTATTTAGGCTTTGGGTAAACTTGATTTTCAGTGGGTTGACAGTTAAAATCTAGTAATCCATGAAGCAAACATCATACATGAAGAAAGTAGGTTATTGAAAATGAAAAAACATAAAGATCAAAGTGGATATCAAAAGAGACTCTGAAACTTACTCTTGCTCATGTAGTTAAAACAAATGAAAAAAATGAAGTAAAGGAGTTGAACTGAAAATTTCAAAGGGTAGCTCGAAAAGAAAGTAAAATAAAGAAATGTGCAAAGGTTAAGAGCTAGAAACTCACAAAGCAAACACATGTTTAGTATGTATCAAGCTGAAATGGAACGAAGACAAACCCCAAGCATTGAGTTATAATACTGAAAAATTCTATGGGCAAACGATTGAACAATGAAGGAAACATCAAAAGGAGATGATAAGAATACGGAGTCACCATTCCAGTGAGAATTGATCAACATTCAGTCATTTCAAGAAGTAGCCTATGAGCAAGAACCAATAGTTCTAAAGAAAGAAGTCCAGGCTGCACTGAAGTATCAGTGAAAAATAAGGGTCCAGGAATTGACCAAATACCAATTGGAATGTTTCAACCAACGGATGGTGCACTGGAAGCACTCACTCATCTCTACTAATACATTTGGAAGACAGCTACCAACAAACTGGAAGAGCTCCATATTTGTATTAATTCTAAATATAGGAGGCTCACTAGAATGTGGAAAGATCAAACAATCATCAAATAGCTACATTAATATTATATGAAATAAAATGCTGAAAATAAATCAACATTGCTTATAGCTATGTAGGGCACTCCCAGAAACTCAAGCTGGATTTGGAAGACACAAAAGATATATGTCATTGCTGATGTTAGATAGGTTTTAGCTGAAGGCAGTGAATATGCTAAAAATATGTTTACTTGTGTTTTGTAGGATAATGTAGAGACAGTCTCTTATCTTATATTACTAATGGGTTCGAGAAGAAAAGATATATACTAAATTAAAATAAAACATATTTTAATTTATGTTTGTATTATGACTAGTGATTATGAGCATTTTTCCTTCCTTTATTTATTGGCCATTTTGGCAAATTGTCTATTCTTGTCTTCTACCCATATGTTATTTGGGTTATTCATGTAAAATACAGTAACATTTTTTAGGATGAAATAGGACCAGGCAACTTTTAATTTTGTTTTACCTAATATTGCTCTGAGTTGAAACAGATTTGATAGCACCTAACAATAACAAAAAGTCACCTGTGATGTGATCTGAAACAATGTAATCACGTCCATAATGGGGTCTTCTATGAGCACCAAATCAGTTGTGAGATTAGGGTGAGATGCATAACCATTACTCAGAACACAGCCCTGATAGGAACAATTAAAAAGAAGTTTCCTTAAGGGTATGGCCTGCTTGCAGTATAAGTGGACACTGTGGAAAAGCTTGCTCATTTCTTTCTGGGTCTGCATCCTGTGCCTCTCTTCATTGGAAAATCAAGAGGCACAGTATTTCTTCAGAGTTGGTAACCCTAGTTTAGAATGATGCAGCACAAACTGAAAATTAATTCAGGTAAAAAAATATGCTTCACTGAGAGGTTGAAGTGTCAAAAATCATTTTAAAAATTCACTTCTCTGGAATATTAGACATTTTTATCATCTGTGTTAAAATGTAGAAGATCTTTCCCCCCACAAAGATGCATGAAGGCCACTTTAGGCAGTAGTGGGAAGTAGTTTATTACGAATCCCTGAAATCTAAAGACCCGACTTGAGTCAATCTTCTCCCATATTGCTTGGGATCCTGACGTCATTTGCAGTCTGCTTTTTCTCCTGGCAACCTTGGAGTTTTCCACCTTTGCAGCCACAGACTTGACTTATGACTCATTACCTCTCAGTCTCCAGCCCGCGTTCTTCCTGCTGATGTGACATTTATCAGTTTCTGTATCTATGGAAGTCAGAAACCTCTGTGAACTGACCCATGGACTGGGACTATGCTAGCTCCTACAACTGTACGAGCCATTTTCTTGCTAAATCTGTCTATATATGTTTAATTAAACTTCACTAGTTTTGCTTCTTTAGAGGACTCAACCTAAGCCACTGGCTGAAATTTCTGACACTTTCAAGTTCTGTACAGAAGGCATCCCTTACATAAAAAGTGAAAGCTAGTTGGCTGAATAAGTTTCCCTTCACTGCAAAATATGTGAGAAGATGGCCCACAAGAATAGTGAAAGCATTTGTAGCAGTATACCTGTGCAACTAAGCAGGTTTCACTTTTGATAGTGATAGCCTGGTGATTTGTCCCAATCATAGGATCATGATGACACATGTGCCCCTGTTGGCATAATGGATTACATGATGGGCTGCTAACCCCCAGTAGGAGAGAAAGATGACACTGGGTATTCTGTAAATATTTGAAACTTGGAAACTCAGGGGCAGTTCTACTCTGTCCTAAGGGCTACGATGAGTTGGAATTGACTCGATGTCAGTGAGAGAGATATGTCATCACTGAACTGAAAGGATAAAGAAATTATTATCTTGGTAACAGGACCACTGAAGGAGCTGCAAAAGCAGTAACCCAGTGACATTGCTTTGCTGAGAATAATCCCACTCCTGTTCTTAATAAAGCCAAACTGAAGCATTTGAGATTGATAATGGACAGAGGCGTCATATATGGGGAAGGATATCAAGCTGTGTGAGGCAGGGTTGTCTAGAGAAACAAACCAGTGATGTTCATCTATGTACAAGAAAGAACTTTAGATCCAGAAGTAACTTTACATTAAGAAGCACCCTATCCCAGTTCAACTCAAGACCTTAAGTATAATGCCAACCAGACCTCTTCTGGATTACATAACCACAGGCCAATTACACTGAAAGGTGAAACAGGAAGCAGGGAGATAAAAATGTCTTTCTTCCATATTTTAAATAAAAATCTTCTCCACTCAATGTAGGGAGAGTCTACTATTAACCTGCGGGTTATGGAACTTGCAACATTTGTACATCAGGGGGTGCAATTACAAACCTCCCTTCATTGGGAATCAAGAGGCATAATATTTCCTCAGAGTGGATTACCCTAGTTTGGATATATGCAGCACAAACTGTAAGCAAATTCAGGTAAAAAATCTATTTGAGTGAGTGGCTGAAGTTTCAACATTATCTAATTGTCACGTCTCTAGAATATTAGACATTTTGACACCTGTGTTAAAATGAATAAGTTGTTTCCCAAAAGATGCATTATTGCAACTTCAGGCAGTAGTGGGATATTATTTAATGTGATTTAATTTATTAGATAAGCCAGTTTACTAGATAAGCAGAGCCCAGATATTATGGGAAGTGAAGAAAGCTCCTGTGATAGTTAGGTTTTCTGTCAACTTGGCTGCTCAGTGTTCTTAATACTTTAGCAGTAATCCTTCATGTTTTGATCTAACACAATGTAAAGCCATGATGGAATCTAACATAATCAACTCAGAGCAGCCAGCAGCTGTGGTGGCTACCAGTCTGACTGATTAGCCTTGATGCAATTGCCTGCTTCTTTTTAAAGCAGGACCAGGCAATGTTTCATTCTGCTGTGCATAAGGTCATTATGGGTTGGAACCAACATGATAGTATCTAACAACAATAAAACCATGTGAGCTATTTCTTGATATAAATCTCTTTCTATATGCATGTACATATAAATATCATTAGTTTTGCTTCTGTAGAGAACCTAGCCAAACACAGCTTCCTAATATGAGAGGGCATCAAAAAGTTTGTGGAAAAGGAGAATTGCAAGATAATTTAATTTCACCATGAAATTGAATTCCCTTCATAGCTTGTCTAATAGACACAAGCCAGTTTCTTAGAGGATGTCTGTGGTGAAATAATATGGTTAAATTAAAGGCATAATTAAATTAAGGAAATACTATGGTTAATTTGAGCCAAGTACTTGAGCCATAGGTAGGGAGTTTCTGGGGGAAATATTTGGATAGGATCCCTAAGGAATCACGAGAAAGTAATGCAAAGTTCTAGTTCATACTCATTAATGGTATGACAGAGAGATGAAATAAGCTGTTAGAATTAGAAGAAAAAAAAACTTTAATAGATCAAACCATTTAAACATCCTTGTCCCAAATTATTGGACACATCAAAGAATGGCCATGAATGTAAAATTTGGAAAATTAGAGTTCCAGCATGAGAAATGTTTTAGGATGAGATTCATATAGAGGAAAAGAAGACAGAATCTCAAATGTTTCCTTCTTTTCTTTCTCATCTCTATAGAAACAAACATGAAAAAAGGATAATAAGGTAGCATTAAATAGGAAACTTTTCACTATAAACCTTTTGACTCCACAGTAGTGGTTTGGTAGAGTTAGAATGTAACTGTAACAATCATCTTAGAACTATGACATTCAAGAGAAAGATAAGGTTCTATGTGGCATGCATTTCAACATCTGTTAGTGTTGTTATGTGCTGTCAAGTAGGTGGCACCATTAAGAACTCTATGCACAACAGAATGAAACACTGCATGGTCCCGTGCCATACGGACAATTATTCTCATGCCTGGGCTTGTAGTTGTAGCCGCTGTGTTGATTGATCTCCTTGAGGATCTTCCTCTTTGTCCTTGCCCCTTTACTTTACCAAAAATTATGTCCTTCTCCAGGGATGGTATTGGGTAAATCTGCTGCACAAGACCTCTTCAGAGTGTCAAAAATCAGGTAGATAACTTTGAAGACTGGTTAACCTGAACCAAGCCATAGTGTTTTCAATTGCCTCATATGCATGTGAAAGTTGAACACCGACAAAGAAAGACTGAACAAGAATCCATGAATTCCAATTGTGTGGGAAAAGAATATTTAACATACCATGAACTGCTAAAAAGACAAACCAGTCTGTCTTGGAAAAAGTAAGACCAGAGTGTTCCTCAGAGGCAAGGATGGCAAGACTTTGGTTTCAATATTTTGGACATGGTGCCAGGACAGACCAGTCCCTGGAGAAGGATATCATGTTCTGTAAAGTAGAGGGGCAGCAAAAATGATGAAGATCCCCAAGGAGATCAGTGAACACAGTGGCTGCAACTATGGCTTCAGGCAGGAGAACAATTGTACGGGTGGCACAGGACCAGGTAGTGTTTCATACTGTCATGCACAATGATGACACCTAACAAAAGCAACATTCTAAGAAATGTTATTATTGCAAACTCAAAAAGGCTTCTCCTACTCAAGTGCATCACTTATTCAATGGCCCCCCTGTCATTTGTAAAAGTAACTTATAATAGAGTTCACATATTGAAAATGAAAAACCATTTCATTTAAAGGGTACTTTATAAATCCACATGCTCATAGAAGTTGAGGGGATATTTGTATCATGCATTCAAAGGTCTCAATTTATACATATAGAAATCACTGTCCAAAAGAAAATAGAAGACACCAATTTGATTATGCTCTATAAAAAATAGCTATACAAAATCATGACAAGATAAAATCAATTTCTATGTTTTTAAAAGGGTATTATATAACAAATGTTTATTTTCTCTAAGAATAGTGATGTTTCTATATGTAGTTCCTAGGACTTCTTAAGATGTTTATGAGTAATTTTCATGATTTTATTTTAAATTTAAATTTTTCCTATTTATTTTGGGGAAAATGTGTTAAGTAACTACAGTTATTTCCTTACATCAACTTGTAACAGTTGATTAAAAAAGTAAATCAGTTCTTTAAATTAAGATGTATAACTAAAAGGTGAATGCCTTTAAGCCACCATATAATCATAGTTATTTTTGAAGATGAAAAAAATGTAATCTTTATTCTAGGTCACTCCCTGTAAAAGGTTGATATATTAGCTAACGTTTTCCCAATCACACAATAGGTTAATGGAAAAACTAAGATTGATGATATGTTTTTAAACTTTTTAATTTTTCCATTCAACCCTAACATTGCTATGGCTTAAGAGAACAAGAATTATTGTTTCTTCTTGTTAAAAGAGTTATTTGCCAACACATGAGAGACTTTTTAGCTAGTTGTCCATAGCACCCAGGGGAGTCATTGACTGTAAAGACACGACAAATACACTTGATTGTGTCTCTACACAATGTTAGGTTTATTAGAAGGATTAACTCTTGTAGTCAATTATAATTAGAAATTATGTAGATGAATCAAAATATTAAGTACAATATTGAGTGCAATAAACTCAAAACATTGAGTACAAGGCACAAACAGTATTACAAAAGTAAACATTATGAACTTGTGACAGGCACAAGTTAGATCTGAGGATAATCAGAGTTTAATTTCTTGACGAAGGTCATAAGGAAGGCTTGGTGATAATATGCGTGATGACAGGTAGATAAGTCATAGACCAGAGGATGGAGCCAGAAGCCAGAAAGCCAAGGTCAGTGCTTCTGGGGAAGGTGACTTGGAAGCAAGACTCAGTATAAGACTGATGATCTTGAATGAGCTGCCAAAACTCACTGCTCTTCTTGTCTCATTTCCAGTTTGCCCCACAGCAACTCAGAGATAGGCAGAGACTGAGAGGTAAATCCTGGAAGAGCTGTTGCTGTCAACTTTTCTTCTTGTCTCAATGCCCAGTTCTCCTGTTACCAGAAGTTGTTAGACTTAGAAAGTCCTCAGCAGTGTTGGGTTTGCTCCAAAGCTATCAGGAAGTAGGTACGGACTTGAAATTAAGTCCTAGACAAGCTCCCAATGCCCAGCTCACCTGTTGCTATAAGTGGCTATACCTCCACAGATTTACAACCAAGTCCTCAGCAGTGCTTGGTTTTGGGCCTGTGTCCTGATTGCCTGGGTTCTATACCTGAGACTCACTTGTCCACTAGAAAGAAAGTGCATGTCAATGACACCATAAAGTTCTGTTTCCATCTGGAGATATTAGTAAAGGGTATTCCTGTTATTTCCTCAAGTATTAAACAGCACGTGTTTGTATGTTTTTATCTTTAAATGAGGAATCCTTAGTTAAGATTGGTGAAAGGCATGCTCCTTATACTAGTCGTTGAGCACTTAACTCTTTACCCCATCCAGGGATTTCTAGGATGCTCTATCTGGTAAGAGATAAATTTAATTTTTTCTTGAAAACACAAGATTAAGTTCTCTTCCTGATGATAGCATTTAGAATAATTCAAAGACTAGAAGAATTGTAGACATATCTTCAATTAGCATTTAGAATACAATTCTTACTCCCTCCCTCCCTCACTCACTGTGATCAAGTCAATTCCAACTCATAACAACCCTATAGGACAGGGTAGAACTCTTGTTTTGTTTTTTAAAACCCTTACATTCATCTGCTTGACTTCTAAGAGAAAATGAGTATACCTTTGCTCACTGCATTCTAAAGGTGTGTAGACCTCTAGGGTTTGTGTCTTGTAATCTACAAGTTATGTTATGAAAATGCATAAGCAAAAGTGTGTACAGTCTATAGATGGAAAAATCATTTTATTTACTTCAATTCATGGGAAGATGAAGAAGATATTAAAATTTGTTGTAACAAGACCTAAACTCCCCACCTGTGGAATGCACATGATCACCTACCTCCAAAAGGCTAGGAGTCATCTGCCCACACACAGCAAATTGTGGTTACCAAACTTTGTGTTTCAGACACTCAGATACCTGCCGCCTGTTAAATTCATTACACATCCTGAACAGATTTCTACTGTCCCTTCCCTCTTTGTGCATTTCCCAACAGTGCTGGGAGGAGGCAAAGTCACACGGGACTGAGTTGTCACATTTTTAGCAGGGTCCTCTTGCTCTTCATCGATGACAGTAGTGGGGGAGGAACCAAGAGAGCTATCTGCTGAGGCTCTGCCCTTTCTAAAGAGGATGACTTCTCAGAGTTAACTGATATCAGCAGCCCAATCATCTGCTTGATTTCTTAATATATATCTCCTTTTGAAGAAGTAAATATAGTGGTTTGTGCAGATGTATTGCTTGCTCATCACCTCCCCCAGGGTCCATGAGTGCTGTCCTCAGTACAGTGGTGACCTTGAAACAGTCACATCTGCAAGCCACTGCTGGCCTAATCTTGTGCTGACTCATTGCAGTAGGTGACTTTCCTTTTAGTAGCTTTTCAGAAACCAATGGCTACTTGCAAAAGATAACCAGCCCAAACCAGACCCACCTAGTTTTAGGGCCCTACCCATGGATGTGGCTCATTGTGCTGGGTGTAAAAATAACTAATCTATCCTTTCGTCCAATAGCACCAGTTTATTAGATTTCCAGGTTGTCTTTCTTCTGTGTACCTTGTACTGAACAGCACAATATGCAATCACTAAGCAATGAGGGCTGCTCTTTTCAGACCCTAGTATCCTGAATGCCATCAGAGGCAAACCCAGACAGGTACCTAAGGGATAGGTTGCCCTTTTCAACTTGACTAAAGGAGGTAACAAACCACTTTAAAACTCATTCTACCTGAGGGAAATTTTTCCCCATTGCTGATTAATGGCCAGAGAGAATTCAGTGGAAGCTGAATCCAAGTGGAGTATCAAAAATGGATCTTGGGCTTTACCATAAAACATAGACTTCTGCAAACTTGGTGCTTAGAATATAAGCTCTAATACAATATAAAACAATAAAGCTCATATATTAATTCCTGATTTCAAAAAGTCTATTCGGTATACAATTGACTTCAGTATTGTGAGATCTTGAAAAATGGAATTTCTGAATAAGCAAACTAGAGAAATAATTTCCCAATTATGTACAGTAGTAAAAATATACAAATTGTATAATGCATGAAATTCTTTATATTTTACAGGTGTTCACCATACATTAAAACCCACTACATATTCAGATATTAAAGGTAGCAATCAGGTTGATTATTTACAGATACATTTCATATTTAAATTTTTTTTCAACTAAATATCTGATATTTTTATAATTTTCTCTCCCATCTTAGTCAAATGATAATGATCTTACCATTAATTACAATGAAATCACTTTTTCCACTTTGTCAAATTATGACATGGAAAAGCCTATCCATGAAAACCTCTGACGAGCTGAGTTTTTATTTTATCTGTACAGCTACGGAAAAAATTCAGGGTTAGGGACACCAAATTTAACTTGGTAAAGTGGTGATGTAATTAACCTATAATTTTCACTGGCTCACGCGATATTTTAATCAGAAAAAGCACAAGACAATTTTGGAAATATTTAAATGAACACAGACAATGGATTTTAATTATCTTAAGAGGAGCTGATACCAAGGGCTCAAGTAGAAAATAAATGTTTTGGAAATGATGACGACAACACATGTACAAATGTGCTTGATACAATTGATATATGGGTTGTAGGGACTGTAGGAGCCCACAATAAAATGGTTTATTAATAATTTTTTAAAAGGTAGCTTCTAAAGGAAAATGAGGAGCCAATTCCAGGAACCCAAGCGGAAAGCAAATTTTGAGAATGATGAGGGTAACAAATGTATACGTGTGCTTTACACAATTGATGTATGTATGGATTGTGATGAGTTGTATGAGTCCCAATAAAATGATTAAATTAAAAAATTTAGCTTCTAGATTTCTAACTTATTTTGGAAGTGGCAGAAATTAACATACATTCTTTTAATGCAAACCAGCATTAATTTAGGCAAATATTGAATATTTTCCTTTATCCCTTGATTGTCTTCCTTGATATGCATATTTGTTTCCTTTATATACCTTTGCCTATTGCTCTAGGCCAGACTCACTCTCAGTATAGGAGAGAATGATTTCCTAGGTACAAGAATGTCTGATGATAGCAAGGAAGCTTGGTTACCATACTTTTGAGACACACAGAAAATACTTTCCTTGATCTATCTTTTTAAAATTTGGGCAGACCCTTAAAAATCTTACACTTTGGAGATGAAACATTCAAGGTGGAAAAAAAGTCTTAGAATCCTTGAGATTCGATATCCACATAAATCTCTCTCTCAGTGCTTCTTTTCATTGATGTAAAAACCTTGGTTTAATTTGCAAAGGTAAGGGCATCATTAACTGCAGCTTCAGATAAAGCATTAAAAAAAATTTAAAGGAAGAAACTGACTTCACTCTGAAAACTTGAAACTTTTAATGCTTGCCATCATTATTTCAAAGTTCGCAATCAAAAGTGAACTGAGACTAAAAAAAAAAGTTTGCCTACTCAAATAATGATTTCCCACAAGCCCTCTCCTTAATTATTATTTTATAAGTTGCATTTTTCATTGGAAAT
Source organism: Echinops telfairi (assembly GCF_000313985.2). Taxonomy (NCBI): domain Eukaryota; kingdom Metazoa; phylum Chordata; class Mammalia; order Afrosoricida; family Tenrecidae; genus Echinops; species Echinops telfairi. The sequence goes on from NW_022111379.1 coordinate 23,865,058, forward strand.
GATGCTGGTAAAGAAATCCTTGGATAATTTACCAGCACTATGATGGTAATCCTGTTTAATCATATTAAAATTTAAAAGTTACAAGCATATTTAAATTCTAAGTTCAAGTGTTCTTACATCTTATAAAGTCATAGTTGTATGTATGGCAATCAATTGCAACATTGATGTAAACTCTTGCATATATAATTTTAGTGAGTGGTCAGTAAAAATGATTATTTTCTCAATAAGAATACATTTATTTAATTATTTATATATTTTAATTCAACTGTCCCCATTATTTGCAGTACTTGCTGATGGAACTTTGTTCAGATAACCAACATTTCTTGTTTGGATTGGAATAAGGCTCCCCAAGTCTTGGAAATTTATTATGTATTTTCTAATGTCATTATATTTTGCAGAATGGTGAAAACAGTTAATGAGCTTGATAAGAGGAAGGTTGGAGATTCTAGCCCAACCAGAGGTGACTCAGGAAAACTGTCTGGCAATCGATTTTCAAAAATGTCAGCCATCGAAAATGGCATGGAGTACAGTTCTACTCTAACACCATGAGATCATTGCGAATTGGAATTGCCTTAACAATAACTGCTAAATTTTTATTCTGAATTAAGAGTTCTTAAAATAAAAATGTGATCATGTCATCTCTTTGCTTAATAAACTCTTATAGCATAATGTTCAAACTCATTTCAAAGACAACCAATTCTTTAATGTCCAATAATAGTCAATTCCTGTCTTGTATGTTTACATATTTCAGATTTTTGGATCTCCAAATTACTTAGAACTTTATCTTTGCTAATTCTGTAAGGACTGGGTTAAATTTGAATTGCTCCAAGGAAAATCTGTATTTGAATTGGCAAGATATTTGAGGTCATTAACATTTTCCTTATTTTCAGACCACATCATAGACATGTCTATTTCTATCTATCTATCATCTATCTATCTATCTATCTATCTATCTATCTATCTATCTATCTATCTATCTATCTATCTATCTATCATCTATCTATCTGTGTTAGACTGGGTTGACTAAAGAAACAGACCCAGAAACACTCATATGTGTGTAAGAGAGAACTTTATAAGAGAACTTTAGAACAATGGTATATGGAGTAAACATTTCAGCCCAGTCCAAATCAAGTCCATAAGTTCAATATTAGCCCATATATATAATACTAGTCTATAAATTTTCTGTTCAGACTCAGGAAGCACATGCAATGATGCAAAATGCAGGATGATCACAGTTGGGTAGATGAAAAGTCTTGTGGGTCCATTGGTGATAGTCGCATCTCCAGGGCTCTGGCTTCCATCAGCATGCTTGTCGCAGGAAGGTCAAAAGAGAAAGAGTGTGGCCCACCTCCAGGGAGAAAGAGAGGAAGATTCCAGAATCCTCATGGGAACATCACATACATCAGGGGGCATCATCAGGCTGTAACCTGATTGACAGGCTAAGCTTCACCCCTTCACTCAACTTGTCCACAAGTTGAAATGAAATTATGTAACTATCACACTATCTTTTACAAACCAACTGAACCCGGCAGGCCTACCTAACAACCTACCTAACAATCCAGCTAGCTAGCTATCATCTATATAATTTTCCTTTTACCCAGAGCCAAAGTTAAAGCAGGCAAATATCTGTTCTATTCTTTAAGTTTACTTCGAGTTTACCTTTTGAGCTTCAGTTTTACAAAGATTCTCCTAGAGGTTATACATTGGTTTGTTATCAGAGCCTTCACCATCAACAATGAGCAGTTTATTGTCACTAGAGTTTGAAAGAATCCCCCGGGGAAAATCTGGCTTTCGTGTGAATTTCTAATTTCTGGTTCCCTCTCCTGGGAAAAAGCTTTTGAAGTTCTGTAGCTATTCAGTTTGTCTGTTCTCTGTTAAAACTGACCAGTGTCTAATAAGAACATTCTATGTTGCAATAACTATTGGTTTATACAGGAGTATATATCATGCTAAAATGTGGATTGTATGTAAAGATTGGGTTGTTTTCATCTTTGATGCTGGGAGCATGCCTGTTGTTCACTACCTTTCAGTCTATAGTTCACCATTGCATGAATTAATGATAGCTATATGTGATACTCTTTCAGAGCATGATGGTTACATAAAACTAGATAATTCAAGATAAGGCAACATTAAACAAATATTTTTTTTTAAAAGGAAGGCATTGAGAGGGCCAAAATGTTGGATAAAGCACAGCTTGCTGTTATTTCTATAACTATAAATATTTTTATAAATTTTATCATATAATCTTAAACCTACAAGTGACAATAAAACACACACAAAACAAATAAACAAAAAACTGCTGCTCTCAATTTCAATGTATAGCGACCCTATAGGACAGGGTAGAACTGCTCTGGTGGGTTTACAAGACTGAAACTCTTTAGTAGAAAGCCTCATCTTTCTCCCTCAGAGCAACTAGTAGTTTTGAACTGGTGGCCTTATGTTCAGCAGCCCAGTATATAACCACTACAACACCAGGGCTCCTTGAAAAAGTGACCATAGATACTTAGAATTCAAATTATGACTATAATAGAGTTATATCATACAATATATATTATACTTCTATGTTTTCTATGTCTAAAAACTTTATATCCCCCTATGATATGTAAAAGAAGACAAAACAGAAAAGCTAGATACTTCTTGATTCATTATTACTTAGTTTTATTGGGTAAGGATTGCAGAACCAGGAGTAATTTGATTTTTACAAGATGACCATTGACATACTTAGCTGGTTTCATTATGTCTTGATTTTTAAATGTAATTCAAAATTACCAAATTTCTGGTGAAGGACTTCTTTTCTATCACCCCAAATTATAGCAACATTCACAACTGCAATTCTGCTAACAAGTAATTGTAAACTTTGAATAATTCATATCACTTCTGGTGCCTCATTTATAAAATGGGAATAGCAAACATTTACATACCCTACCTCCCAGTAGTATTGCAGAGTGTAATGAGACAATTAATATTGTTGAAACACAGTAAATGTGAGAAAACACTTTTAAAATCTCAAAGATTTTACAGATTGTTTTTCTCCCCCTCTTTTATCTTCTATCGGAAAGTGTTGTTTTCCTTTGATTGGTTTTGATTAAAAAATGTTTGTTTGTTTGTTTATAATTGCTTTGTTCATGTTATATTCCATAAACAGGTAAAATAATTGGGGAACTGAACTTCTGAAATTCATCAGAATCCTCTTTAACTTTTCAGGAAGTTAAGTGATAGGCATTGAATCATTAGGAGAATTTCATTTCATAGCTCCATTTTAATACTAGTATATATAACTATTCAAATTATTGTAAAATTCATGGAGGCTTGTTAGTGCAGGTCTAACTATTTTAGGTGAATCTTCAAATACACAAGATTGATGGTAAATAATTATCTCGCATAGTTTATATTATAGGACATTTCTGTGTGTAAAAACAAGCATATTTTTTTCTTCAAGAAGCATAAAATCATCACTCCAACTGGGAAAAAAAAACTTCTTGAGTTCAGCTATTTCATATGGTCTAATGAGATAGGTATAGAATGGTTTGTTGAAGCTTGTTAAAGCCTATCACCTTCAATTACCCTCCAGTTATGAGAGTTTGGTAAGAAAACCTGATACTTCCCTTTCTAGAAACCTTTGCACCAGCATAATGAGTCATGGATGGGCAGTTCTGTCAGTGTATTTTCTTCCTCTTGGAAGATGGATTCCATTTGGTCTATGTGAATTGTTGACTCAGAACTAACACTTTGCGCATCTCTGCACATGTGCACAGAAGTCTAATCCCTGGACACATTTCAAAGCTGCAGTTTGGCTTCGATGCTGTAAGAAGTTTTCTTTTCTTCCAAGGAGAAAGATTGTGGTGGGGATAAGAGTTATGGTTTCTGAATAATATTCAAATGAGTTCTAAGTGAAATAATATACATCATGTGGTTAGAAGAACAGGCATATTCTACAATTTTATTAACAAACATTTTTCAATCATATCAACTCATTTACAACCTGACCTTTCAAGAGTAGCTGTCTGTATATGACTGATATTGAACTTATGTTTACAGGAGGGCAAGTAAAAATGTATGACTCAAAAGTAATATAAATTTGCATTCAAAAAATATCAAAATGTGAATCTATTGTTCTTGACAGTTCACCCATTTTGGTCTATACCATAGGTTCCCAAACTTATATGACCTATTGCTCTCTTTTCAGAAAACAAACTACAATTAAAAAACCCCACAAATACCCAAGAACAAAAAATTCTCAGCCCATGTGCCCCTGACAATTTACAATATTTATACTAGAGACCATAATACAGGATAAAGTGTAGGTAGGAGTGCTGTTGGCATGGTGGATTACACAGTGGACTGCTAACTATAAAGTCAGCAGTTCAAAACCACCAGCTCTCCGTGAGAGAAAGATGAGGCTTTTGACTCCTATAAAGAGTTACACACTGAATAGAAAAGTAAGAAAAGTATTAAAAATGGAAACAATTTAAAATGGGTCAAAAGGGAGATAAAATGATAAGGTATTATATTTTAACCTAATGGCATCTGCCATAATCAGATTTACAATGTTCTCTGGCTGGTAGCAAGGCTAGTCACATGCCTCAACTATGTTCAGAGGTAATTCACAGGAGACTTAACTCATGTGGAGACTTTGCAAATGGATATTGCTCTTCCACTGTCATCTAAAACCTTATGCAAATGGAGTGTTCACAAATGAATTTTTCTATATTTTGCCTAGTCCTTTTGTTAGTTTTTTGGGGGTCTTGTTTGTTTACTTCCTGTTTGTGTTTTGTATGAATTTATGTATATGAAATCCAGAGTAGGTAAATCTCTGGAGATAGTAAGGAGATTAATAATTACATAGAATATGGCAGTGGAGGATGGGTGAAAATAGGTTGCTAACAACATTGAGTATGATAAGAAAATATTCTGAAATTGATTGGGGTGATGGTTACATAATTCTTCTTAATATGACTGGATGATTAAATTGTACATGATGTGAAGTATCTGCCAATAAAAGTCTTAAAAACACGAGTTAGAGTCCCTTAACACACAAGGGCTACTCTGCCTTGCAGGGTCACTGTGAATCAGAATCAACTCCGTGACACTGTATTCTAGATCGGTTTGTCAGCCCCCATTATATGAGTCTAGCATCCCTTGGGTCGTATTATCCACTTTAGAGCCACTGTTTTATACATTTTCTCAAGGGAATGTTTCCATACTTCTAAACCTTCTCTGACAAATATTGTTCTCTTTTACATCAAAGCAGCAGTTTTAGTATCCTTGAGATATTTAAACCATGTGACTGTTAAATGCTTTTTTGAGTTTTAGGGAATAAAAATAAGTTATACGTCTGACTAGACAAAATCAGAAATGTAAGATGGGGTAAACTTTCAGCAGTGAAAATCTCATAGAAAGTTTGTTTCACAGTATGACCTTGTGGAACAGACTCCAAATGCATTATGAGTTGACATTTTCAACCATTGAGGAAGTTGATGGAGGGACGTCCAGAAAGAGGTTTGTTATCAACCAACATTTCACTTTTTTTGAATTGTGAAAATCATTCATACACTTAAGTGTTTCCCAAAGTGCTCTTTGTAAACTGTGTCCAACATCACAACAGTTTCTGCCACATTTTTTCCATAGCAGGAAACAACATTTCACAGCTGCATGGTGTTCTCTTAAATTGGCCATCACACACACAGACACACACACACACACACACACACACACAAAATTGAGGTTCAAGTGAAACTCTTTTTATGGAAAGATATTCACAGTGACCAGAGAGAAATTTTTAGGTGACGTCACTGGTGCACTGGCTCAGAGGGAATTGCTTGATGCTCACCTGTGGGAAAAATGTGTACTAGGAAACCTCCACCCAGCAGAGCTTTTCTTCGGTCTGCTTGAAGTAGTCCCTTGTAAGTATACATATCGGTCTTAATCTCTTTAGGGTGTTTTCAAAATTAAAGAAAAAAAGTTAAAAAAAAACAACAACCCACAAACATCAAATAAAAACTGACAACCTGGAGGATCAGATGGACCTGTTAAATTCAAGGCTGAGAGAAGTCAACTCAGAAAGTAATGGTGACTTTTTTTTTTTAACGCATAAGGGCAGAATGAGAATTACTATGGACTCCTAGAAATTGCTGTTACATTGATGAACATTGAAAAAGAGTTATTCACTGGCCTGGAGTCAATCCTGTCTCATAACAACTCCCTTGGGGTTTCTGAGACTATTACTTTACAGGAGTAGAAAACGCAGTCTCTCTCCCACAGAGCTGCTGGTGGTTTGAAACTGCCAACCATGTAGAATGCAACCTACTCCACCGCCAGGGCTACTCATGGAAGCATAGTTGCAGAAAATGTTAAAGCAACTGTTAGGTAGTCTAGCTTACGGGGTGGGGTGTCCATTATGCATGCTCAGAGGTCAGAGCTACCAGCCCATGAAGGAGTGGTACACTGCGCATGCTCAGAGGCTCAGGTTTCTGGCCAGGAAAGGGAGGTACACCTAGGTGGGCGCTGCACCTGGATTGACCCACCAAGGCCAGGTGAATTCTATTCAGCCAATGGGGTTGACAAGGTCTTCTACCATGCCTCACCTCAGAGCTGACCGAGTGACTTTCTGCACAGCTTCTAGGGAGGCTGCGCAGGGTGAGGAGCCCTTTGGGTGCTGGTGTGAACCTAAAACTTCTTCTAACTCTCATAAAACTCACTTGGATCACAAACCAGGCTTTAGCATGAATTCTTTCTTGCGTAGAAGCCAAGGACAGAGGTATATCTCTACCCTAAGAGATCTAACACAACCTGTAGCTCATCATGGAACCAAGAAAGAGAATCTGAAATAGACAAGGGTTTTCCTCAGCGTAGGCAAAATCCTACTTTCCCTTAGTTTGTTCACTGAATTCAAACATCCAGCTTAGTAACCTGAAAGAGAACCGTTTGCTGTCCTTTAAAACCACACACTGGTGGCATTTCAGCACTAATAAACTTCACAGGAAAAAGAAGTTAAGGCAGGTACAGAAGCAGAATGACTTGAGGGAAGCACGAAGCATGAGGAAGTGACTATTGATAACTTAGAAAATCTTGCTCTAGAGAAAGAAAGGGATCATGTTATCTGGGCATTTCCTAGATAAGATGTTTGGCCAGGTATTCATGCTGGTTTCAATCCCATTAATTATCTTCAACTTCAAAACATATACGCTAGTATTAGTGGTATCACTTGAAGTTTTAAGCAGCTACTTTTTAAAAAGATGGTTTATCTCTTTACTCTTGTTTAAATTATTATAACTACTTTTATTGCCATCATCATTTTCAGAGTATTTTCTTTCTACTTGAGCCCTTTATATCAACTCCTCATTTTTTCCCTCCTTTCCTCAGTCCCTCCTTCATAAACCCTAAATAAATTATAAATTGTTATTGTCATATTTTACATCGTCCACTGTCTCCCTTCACCCACTTTTCTGTTGTTCGCCCCGCTGGGAGGGGATTATATGTCAATCCTTGTGTGCTAGCTACTTGCTTTGAAGTTAAATCAAAATGTATACATAGAAGATCTGGATGTTCCAAGTTTTATAAATTCTGATGGAAACAATTGGATTGAAATATGTTTTAGGAAGAAAATATTATGGAAAATTTGAACCAACAGTTACATCATTTTAAATTACAGTATTATGAATTATATATGACTTTCCCAAATTGTAGACAGATACTAATAACCACTATTCTCAATAGTGTGTACATGGATGTGTATATGTATATACATATTATACTTCAATAAAAAAGAATGGCAATATTTTCATTTAAAAGTACAAAGAAGTTCTATTTCAGAAAGCTACCAAGATGTAAGTACTGTTAAGAAGAACTGACAATGTATTCCTCATTGATAGTATGAAAAATATTGGTAACCTGTAGATTTGAAACATATTCACATTTATGATGTAACTAGAATTATTATAAGAGGTCACAAAGCTACAATAAAGGTTAAAATGGATTCTATCTATTCAGTCATGTCCTACCAGAAATAGAAATATATGTATTTAATAACAGTTTCTACCACAGATCTGAATGTAGCTTAAATCTTAATCCTTATTCATTCTTTGCTACTTTATATTAGTTTGCATCTCTATTATTACTTGCTCTTATGATTAAATGCCGCTATATTTTTATAAAATCTATTATTTTTAAGGCCTTTAATATGTATTTCTTGTTCTCTATCTACACTGCCTTTTTGTAAACAAGATATTTCAGTGTGATCCTTTTACTTTGGTAATATTTTACATAAGTGAATCAAACCATAAAAATCATTTTCCTTTTCAATCTGATTTATGACATGAGGAAATAAGTTCCTTAAAGATGCATCTGACAAAAGGAACAGAAATAGTCACTAGACACAGAGGGACATCCAAAGCTAAATAGGATTCACCTGGAAAGCAGCACCGTTTGGCTCTAGATACAGTTTCCTAGTTTAAAAAACATCACATTCTTATTTCCATATTTCCCATTGCTATTTTGAAGTCATCATCATCTTATTGCAACTATAGGTGTTTTTCTTGCCAGCTTAGCTTATACAAACTCGATTCCACAAGCAGGAAGAACATCTGTGAAAACAGGAACTAGGAGTCCCCCAGGAGAGATAATGTTGTATCATTATAATTTTAATGCATATTGTATGATGAGGCAGCATGCATACTATGATAGAAGAGGCTATATTCCTTGATTAATAAGAACAGACTGAAAAAATAAAAAGGGAACATTAGCTCTTGACCAAGACATCAATGTAGGTGAAAAGTTATTAAAGTTATTTTGGGCAGAATTAAACTTAAAGCACATCTTTGGACACAATAAAACTAAGCCAGAGCTTCAGTGATCCAATAGACTCTAAATTCATATATTCTCATTTTTAAATTATAATTTATAATTATAATCCTTTTAACTTTCTTTCAATTGATTCCAGAAATCCAAAAATATCTTGACATTTTGATCAATTTTGTTTTATTTTAAAACTCCTTTATTAAAAGTGTCTCAAGAGAGAGAGAGCTCATTTTCATGAGAAGTCTCCTGGGAATGCATATTTCACTGTACCCATAACATAGGCAACCTACACCATTGAAAATCAAGGAGTTGGAGGACACCTGGCAGAAGCTGGGACAGCTCTGCTTTGCCTGTCACTTGGAAGATGGGTTTCTTTATGACTGGCCTTCCATCGTTAATTTTAGTAAAACGTTTTTGCATTGTAGTTTTATACACTAATAGTCTGGCCTACGGAAACGAAAACCTCTGACAGTCTATGGCAGGAAAATAGCACCAGCTCCAACACCCAGTTACTCACTGAAGTTTCCAATGACTCAGCCAATGCTGGTGCCATCTGCTCCACCGAGATGTATGTTTCTACTCATTGAGAGAACATAATAATCAAGTGATGCTGATGAGCATGACAGCAACAGAGATGGCAATGATCACAGTAATGACCACCACTGATTAAAGCTAACCACTGGGTAAATTGCTGTGTTTGTGTCGGTCTGGGTTGACCACCACTCCACCACCACCACCACCACCACAAAAAAAGAAGAAAGAAAAAAAAACAAACTTTGTAGCAAAGAGCAATTATATTTGTGAAAACATCCCAGCCCAGTCCAGATCAAGTCCATAGTTTGGTATTAACCAGAAGTTTGATATTAGTTCATAGATCACTCTTCAGTCTCAGGCAGTCATATGAAATGATGCAAAATGTAGGAAGATACAGGCTGGTGGTTGCAATGTCTTGTGGACCCAATGGCAGTGGGCACATCTACAAAGCTCTGGCTGCTATTAGCACGGCTCCATGTGACTTGTCAATAGGAATGTGAAGTAGAGAGAGAGTGTTTCCCACTTCCACGCATGAGAAGAGGAAGTTCCCAGAATCCTCATGAGAAGGTCATGCCCATTAGGAGGCATCTTCAGGCTGTGCCATGATTGATAGGCTATACTCCACACCTTCACTCTATTTATCAAGTTGACATGAAATTATGCAGCTTCAACAGACCAGCCTTTGTCAACTTACCTCATTTACACAACTTTTTAAGCATACATAATTTTTAAACAAACAATAATAAAATCATATTTGTACCTAACAGAATTTTAAATTTCCAGGATTATATTAGAATTTTTAAAGATCTTATTTGCCAACATATCTCATTCTCCATTCTTTTCTCCCAAGCTTTTTGGTTAATCTGTTATCTGCCTTAAAAATTATCCTTTGTTCCAAGCAACAAGTAATACTTTTGTCTGAAAATGTTTAGACAAATGTCTTCTGGGTAGCTTCCTTAGCACAGGAAATGTTCCACTAAAAGACAGCAAAAGGCAAACTCTTTGAGCAGTATTCCAGGAAGCCACCAGAGAAGTTAGAATAAACAACCACAACACAAAATGGAATGAACTGGTTCTTTTTGTACAGTCCCTGTACGAGGAAAATCATTTCACGGACTTTTCTGAGCTAGGGAGAAGAGAATGAAACCAACATAATTTTAAAAAACCCACAAAATATTTGTTCTTAGAAAGATTCATATAGTCTTTCTTGATTATTCCCCCATGTGTGTTAGGCTAGTTTCTTTACACACACAAAAAAGAAAAACTCTTGTATATGCCATGTATACTCAAGTCTAAGCTGACCCAAATATCCTCCAAGGCACCTAATTTTACCACAAAAAGTGCATTAAAAATATACTGAAAAACCCAGCTTATACTCAAGTATATACGGTATATATATAGAAATATATTAAATCAAGAAATGGCTTACACAATTGTATGAAAGCCCAATCCTGTTCATGTCTATGGGTCAGATATAAGCTGAAGGCTTCTCTTAACTCTCATAAGTGCAGAGGCCGATGAACTGGAAGCAAGAAGATGAAGAATGAAGACAGGATGTTGGATGCCAAGCTGAAGAAGCCTAGGTTGGTCCACTTAATCCAAGGTTGGCAGTCTGCTTCTGGCTCCTGGGATTGGTAAGCGATGTGATCGAGGATGCACCAGATGGAGGATCCAGACCCAGTAAGAGAAGTGAGCTAGCTTGCACACAGTGTCAATCTACAGCTCTTCTATAAGATAGACAGACAGGCCATACCCTTCATGAAAACTCTGAATTTTATCAAGACTGTTATTTGTTTCCACAATTCTAGCAATGCTAATAAGGAGGCCTATTGGTGCTATTGGTTAGGCATTTGGATGCTATTTGGAAGGTCAGTGATTTAAATCTACCAGTTGCTCTGCATGAGTAAGAAGAAGCTAACTGCTCCTGTAAATATTTTCAGCTTTTGAAACTCCATATATGAGGCAGAATCAGCTAGATAGCAGTGAATTGGGAATGTGGACATGCTGATACTGGGAATTTTTGCAGCTTATTTATTTTATTATACATTCAATGAATATGTGCTTCTTATATCTAGAAATGTAACATATCAAAATATGAAAAATTTGTTGAGATTATTACCTGAACTTCCTCCTTTTTAAGAAGATTAAAGTAAAATTAGAAATGCAGAGTTTAAGGAAACCTGCTTTGATACAAATATACAAATTATTTAAGAAAAATGGAAGGTTAAACATGTAATGTATTAGTCTGGGTACTTTAAAGGAACAAATCCACAGAAACTCATGTATAAGAGAGAGTTTTATATAAAGGTTAAGTGTGCATCAAGAAAACATCCCAACCCAGTGCTGCCCAAGTCCACAAGTCCAAAATTAACCCATTAACCCATATGTCCAACACCAATCCACAAAGTCCTCCTCCATTTCACAAAACTGATATAATGATACTGACTGCAGGAAGAAAACTGAGTCAGTAAATGTGTAAACAACTCAGTGCTGGCAGCGGTCTCCACACGGGTGCTCCAGCACCCAGGGCTGCATCAGGGTAGGTCCATGTGGCTTTTCCTTGGGGGTGTCTTACAGGAAGTCAGCCTTGTCAGCTGAAGCAGGGAACTGCTAAGGCAGCTGCACCCTGGTCCGACCATCAGAAAGCAAGAGACCCAAGAATTAGAACGGTGAGGCTCACTGAGCCATTTATCCCACCGCCCTTCAATTAACCTCACTTGTGTTTATCAGCCAGTTTGGCACAATAAACTAACTAACTCATGTATATTTATAGTTTAATATATATTTTCACTTATTATAGCATAGATACCTTACTGGAAATGAAAGCTCAGTATGTCTTAATTATTATCACCACCTGACACCTCTTTCTATGTTTTATATGACTATTCATTATCACATTGATATGAAAACCTTAGTACTGACTTTGCATTATCTTTCTTCATCTCAGAAACTTGAAAAGTGAAATTTTAGTTCCAATTTTATATTCTCAAATGTCATAAGGCAACAAAACAAAAGCATTACTGTTTCTCAAATACGTGTATGCTGCTATGCCTATTTCAAGTGCTTTTTCTTTAACAACTAAACTCTAAAATTATTGTTAACATCCATCTAATTCCAAATATTACTTATATAGAGGAGATTTTCTTCCTACAACAAATATTTTAAATTCTAAACCGAATAGTTTTAACAAACAGATTTCATTTAGGTATCATTTAATTTTAGCCTCAATATATCAAAAGGGTTTATAAAAACCCATGGATATGGAATTAAAACATAATGATGCTTAACCACAAATGTTTTAATACCCTTTGTACACAAACACTTTCCTGATAGTTTAGTGAGTACAAAGATTAGCCATTTGCTTTTGTTCCTATTTAGCACCTTTCCAACCTTTTAACATAATATTTTCTACTCAGCAAATTCCTATTGAATTATATAGAATATTTAGCATAAATTGCTATTAAAATGTTTTATATATTATGTAATAACAAACAAGCCACCATCATAAAATCAATTATAACTCATTGTGATCCTATAGAACAGAGTAGAATTCGCCCTTCTGAGGCTGGAACACATCTTTCTTCTGAGGAGCGGCTGGTGGTTTTGAACTGCCAACCTTGCACTTAGCAGTCATAATCAATTACAAATTGATTACATACTCAATTACAAAACCAAGGCTGATGTCAGATTGATTTTTGCTGAAAGTAGAAAATACAAAAAAGATGTGTTTTATTGACTATGACTTGTGTTTTATTGAGTATCCAAAGTCATTCAACTGTGTGGATCATAACAATGAGAATTCCACACCACTTCAGTGTGCTCATGGGGAACTTGTAAATGGATCAAGAAACAGTTGTGCAAATAGAACAAGGGCATATTGCATGGTTTAAAATGAAGGAAAATGTGCATCAGGTTTGTATTCTCTCACAATACTTATTCAATACGTATGCTGAGCAAATAGTCAGAGAAGCTGTTATTAATTATATAAAGAAGATCTCAGCATGGGGATTAGAGGAAGGCTTATCAACAATCTGAAATATGCAGATGATGCAACCTCGCTTGATGAAAATGAAGAGGACTTGAAGTATTTGATGATGAAGATCATGGATTGCAGCCTTCAGCATGGATTAGAACCCACTGCAAACAAGACCAAATCCTCACCCTATGTAAATCTATTTCCTTGATAAAAACCCTTTTGTTTGCCAACCTTCTCCTTTACTAACCAATCAAGTCTCACCATCCTCACTGCTAACGAGCATATTGATTGTGGTGGAGTGACTTTTTTTAACATGGTTCTTCTACCCATGTAGCTCCAACTCAATGATTGGGTGAGGCTATGAAAATTGAGTGTGCACAAGATGGATGAAGAGGAAGAGGCAGCTTTAGTTACAACTCACCTAGCTATAAGAATGCAAAAAAATATGTTTTTTAAAGATTGAGCCATCTTTAAAGCAGGAGCAGTAAAAGAGAAATCCTAGGACCATTGGAAGAAGACCACTTTTGACATCTGTCTAAGGTGGCAAAGACCAGAGGTAATGGAGGCTATGGCATGGAGAACTTGGACCAGAGCAAAGAAGCCAGGCCAAGATTGCAGACCAAGACAAGGATAGCAAAAGACAGGAAAAAGAACCAGTGCCAAGACTGTGGAACTGTGAGACAGAGTCTCCAGGAGGTTTCCTGGTATGTAGAGGCAGAGACCAATGAACCCTACGACTAACAGGCTAAGGAATAGATAGAAACAGCTGCTGGCAGAGGAGATGTGTTGTTGTGGACTAATGCCTGTATCCTTACTCTATTGATCCTACCTTGTGGTAATGTGTCATTCTCTAATAAACCCCCTTAGTCATGAGTAGTGTCTAAGTTTTTTGTGGCCATTGACATGAATTATTGAGCCCACAAAAGATGTAGAGTGGCCTGGGG
>NW_022111379.1:23879613-23882186 GCF_000313985.2 Echinops telfairi
GTACAAATGCGCTTTACACAATTGATGTGTGTATGGATTGGGATAACAGTTGTATGAGCCCCTAATAAAATGTTAAAAAAAAAAAAAGAAGTAAGCTAGAGTAGGTCAGATAAGACTGCTCTATGTGCTGTTTCTGCACTACCTGTCCTTTTACCAAGACATTTTCCAGATTTGTTTGTTTTTCTAGCAGCCCATGGTCCTGTCAATATTTTTCACCAATACCATAATTTAAATGCATAAATTTTTTTCCTGTGGGCTTCCTTATTTATTGTCCAACTTTCATAGATATTTGGAAAATTTTCAAATATCGTGATTTGCATCAGGCACTCCCTAGTCTTCATATTTACATCTTTGCTCTTAAACACTACAATGAGAGGTCTTGGACAGCACATTTTTCCAATGCAACATGTCTTTTGATTTCTTGACTGCTTTTCCATGAACATTGACTTTGGATCCACAAAAGCCAAAATACAACTGACTAGATCCTATCTGAATTTCTAAACCATCTCAATACCAGATTTTACATATTGAACACTAATGACATAAACTGTGGATGCCATCAAGAACATGAAGAAAGCAAAAGATCATAAAATAGACAATAAAAACGTAAAAGATCAAAGTGAATGTCAGAAGAGACAGTGAAACTTGATGTGTTAGTCCTGGTAGACTAGAGAAACAAGTCCATTGAAACTCATGTGTATAAGAGAGACATTATACAAAGGGTAGTTGTACATTAAGAAAGGATCCCAACCCAGTCCAGTCCAAGCCCATAAGTAAAATATTAGCCCATATGTCTGATACCAATCTATAAAGTCCTCTTCAGACTCACAAAATACATGCAATGATGCCAAATGAAGAACAAACACAGGCCAGTAGATAGGAATTCTTGTGGGTCCAGTGGCATTGTAAGCATCTCAGTGCTGTCAGGGATCTCCATGTGGCTTCTCCAGCTTCTAGGCTGCATCAGGGGAGTTCCATGATGCTTCTCCTCAGGGCTGTTTCTCAGAAAGTGAGCAGAGTGAGAGCTAGTGTCTCCCGCCTTCAAGAAGGAATACCGGATTTCCCAGAATTCTCAGGAGATGCCCATGCCCACACAGAGGTCTCATTGACTATCATCTTATTGACAGACTAGACTCCACCCCTTCACACTTAATCCTCTCAAGTCCCAAATTTATACCAGATTATGTAACTACCACATTGTTCTTGATCATAGAGTAGCTAAAACAAATGGAAGAAATGATCGAGTAAAAAGGTTCAATGGCAAATTGCAAAGGGCAGCTGAGGAAAATAAAGTATAATAATGATATGTGCAAAGACTTGGAGAGCATGCTCAGCAAATCTCAAGCTGAAAAAACAGAAGAAAAATATCAAGATATTAGTTTTTAGATGGAAGGATTCTATGGGCAAAATATTGAATGACGCAGGAAGTATCAAAAGACAATAGAAGGAATACAGAGCCACTATATCAAAAATAGCTGGTCAACATACAACAATTGGAAGAGGTAGTATATGACCAAAGTAGCATCAGATAGGGATAGAAACGGATCATGCTGAAGGAAGAAATTGAAGCTGCACTAAAGGCATTGACTAAAAACAATGCTCCAGGAATTGAAGGAATACCCATTGAAAGTTTCAACAAGCTGATGAAATAAAGAAAGCACTCACTCACTCATTTATGCCAGGAAATTTGGGAGGCAGCTACCTGGCCAACTGACTGAAGAGAGTCATTTTTTGCCATTCCAAAGACCCAATATAATGTAGAAATTATTGAACAATATTATTAATATTGTCAGGAGTTAAAATTTGCAGAATATTATTCAATAACAGTTGCAGCAGTACATGGACAGGAAGCTGACATTAATTCTAGTTGGATCCAGAAGGGGATATGCCACAAGAAAAAATCAATGTTGATGTCAGATGATCTGGGCTGAAAGTTGGGACTACCAGAAAAATGTTTCCATGTGCCGTAGTGATTGTGGAAACGCTGCCTGGGTTATCAAAAAACAGAACAACCATGGGCAATGTTGAGAAGCATGAGATTCCCAGAAAATTTCATTATACACACATGGAGCTAAGCATCAACGTTGTATCCTTTTACAATACTTATCCATAATGTGTGCTGAGTAAATGATCCAAGAAGCTGGACTAGCTGAAGGAAGCATGTAGCAACAAGATTGAAGGATGATTTGTTAACAAGCTGCAATGTGCAGATGATGCGACCTTGCTTATTGAGAGCAAGGTTTGCTTGCAGCGTACACATTCTGCTAAAGATCAAGGACTGCAGCCTTCAGACTGGATTTCAACTCCGTGTAAAACTACAAGTACAGTTTCCTGTTGTGCTGTTAAAAAAAGACATTTGAGATGAAGAAATCATTGGTCTTGCAAAATTCTGTCTTGCGCTCTCTGGCTTCATTTCTATCACCAAGCCCATATTTTCCAACTAGTTTCTTCCTCTTTGTTTTAAGCTTCTGCATTCTGACCACCAACAATTATCAATGCATCTTGATCACAGGTTTTATCAATTTTAGACTGATGATGATGGTATTCTTCAACTTCTTTTTTTCTTTAAATCA
>NW_022111379.1:23883154-23895331 GCF_000313985.2 Echinops telfairi
TTTAAGACCCCAGATGCTATATCTTTTGATAGCCAGGCACCATCAGCTTTCTTCACCACATTTGCTTATTCACCCGCTTTGTCTTCAGCTGTTGTATTGGGAAGGTGAGCATCATAGAATGCCAATTTAATAGAAGAAAATATTCTTGCACTGAGGGAGTACTTGAGTGGAAGCCCAATGTCCTTCTGCTACCTTAATACTAAACCTATAAATATGGGCACATGGATCTATTTCCCCATCCTCATATAAATATATTTGCATATGTACATGTCTTTATCTAGACCTCTATACATGCCCTTTGCCCCCCAGCTCTTTCCTCTATTTCCCTTGATTTTCCTCCTGTCCCACGAGCTTTGGGGGTTGATGCATACATTTGAATAATAGTTGCATTAATTGCTTGAATTAATGTCAGCTTCCTGCCCATGTACTGCTGCAACTGTTATTGAATGATACTCTGTGAATTTTAATTCCTTGAATTCAGATCCTATATATAATCCTATCACAGATAGCATTGCATTTCCAGAAAGATTTTGAAATATCTTCTATTATGATGACTGTAATGCCATTCCTTCTATTATTTCATTACCAGCATAGTAAATCACATTATTTTCTGATTTAAAATGGCTGATACCAGTCCATTTCAGCACACTAATACTTCCAAAAAACCTGCTGTCATTGACTCAATGCTGATGCATAGTGACTCCCTGTGGGTTTCTGAGACTGTAATTGTTTAGGTAGTAGAAATCCCAGTCTATATCCTGCAGAACTGTAGGTGGTTTCGAACTGTTGTCCATGCAGATTGGAGCTCAACAGGTAACCATTACACCAACAGGGCTCCTACACTAAGACTTAGAATGTGGATTTTTATGTCTTCTATTTCATTCCTGGCAACTTCAAGTTTTCCTAGATTTGTACCTTGTACATTTATGTTCTGGTAATTCATTGATGTTTGCAGCTATTTCTTCTCCTTTTGAACCGTGCCTCATCAGCAAATGATGGTCCCAAAGGCTTTCATTCCACCTGTGTTTAGTCCATCGGCATCATTATGGGTGACATTCCTTTGAGAGGGCAGGTCTTAGTTTGAATGCCTTCTGATTTGAGGTACCAAAGTGGAAATATCTCTGAAAGTGTTCTGCTTATTTATATGATTTTCAGTATTTGTATTTCAGTTTTAAGTATTTCATAATGTTTCAATTCTGTCCATTTGGTTTTCAGGGGCTAATTCCTCTGAAGTGGACAGGTTATTCCTTCTCCTTAATCTGTTCTTAGTCTGGAAGCGCTAATGAAACCTGTTCAGTTTGCATGACCTGGCATTTGAAGTACCAATGACATAGCTTCCAGTATCACAACATACAGTTCTCCACAGGATGACAAACTTCCTGATAAGTGTTGGTGAAACCTACAGCACCTGATATTCCCAAATGATCACCCATCCAACTATTATCCAGGGCTGGCCCTGCATAGCTTCCAACATCAGAAGAGATTAGGTATTTTTAGGGAGGTCTGTCCATAGACATTAGATAAGAAAAATGCTGAACTTTTTTGAATTACATGTAAATTCAAGTTAAAGAATTATGTGTAAATTCCAGTTATATAACTATGTATAAATTCAAGTTAAAGACCAACTTAGGACCTTATTGGTAACATGGAGACTATCTGTAATTGAAATTTTATTTACTCTAGGATCAAGGTTATTTTTGTGATACTTTCCTGTCTCCAAAGTCACAACGAGTAGCTCTTTATTTCCTTCCTTTAGTAAAATGACTGTAAATGTTCTTTGAGGGAATATTTTGTCTTCAAATTCCTAGACTAAATTTTTGGTAGGCTATGAGCCAAGCCATTCTTATCACTTTAATATTCTTAGTAATTACTCCACACAGTGCTATTATTGTTGATTTTGCTCTATATTTGTAGAAGGGAGCAGATGCTGATTAATTACCTCTGATTTTATTTGTCAGGCTTCATCATTAATACAAAATATATTACTACTCTTGGAGGGGTCATTTGTAAAGGGCTCCAGATCTAAATGTCTTGGGCATACCTCATCACTATGTTGTTCTCTCCTCTCTGAATAGGATCAGAAAATAGAAAGCTCAGTCTCTGCTGAAAGTCCCATCACATCCTTATTATGCAGTATCATTCTAACTTTGATTATCACACTTTGAACTTCCTCAGGAACTTTTGTAGCTGTCGTGCAACACATGAAGTTCTTAGAAAACCAAATGAAACAGATGAAGGCGATATGAGAAAATTTAAACCACAGATGTTCAATGGGCTGTCTAAATTTTGTGGCAGAAACCTGTTCACCTGATTACTAGTTCTTTCCTATCATTACATGCTGCAGTTGCTGGTTGATCACAATCTCCTTGGGGAAAAACAACAGTATCATAACTTCAATATATTTGATGGCACCCAAAGGAAACAACATATAAAAATATCCCTTCCTTATCTCCATTAATTAATTTTAATAAAATTCAAATAGCTTTTATAATGCTCCCTGGCAAAATAATTCAAAACTATCAAAATGGCAAAGTCATATGTGATATTCAAATTACATGCTCTACATAATTAATACACATATATTTTAAAAATTTTATGATATGCTACTTGTTTCTAGTATTCTGATAATTTGAAAGATTAGCTGGAAAACTGTCTTTATATATTTTATATGTGGAATTATAATCCAAAAAATGATCAATCTAGCATTTTTTCAAGTACATTAGAAGTTAGTAGAAAGAATATTCTATTGGGGGCACACTGACACATGGGGCATATTCAATTATTTTTATAACATGTAATCACCTTTATACCCATAGCAACAACTTGCTGGATACATACTAACCAAAGGACCTTAAAGGGCAGTTATGCTTCCAAGTGTCAAAGAATAAATGGCTTGCAGATATCTTGAAATAAAAATTAAAGTTCATTTTTTATATAATATTTTGTCAGATAAACCTCAGCTCTATTTAATGTTGTTTCATGAGCAATTTTCATCCAGAGAGCAGGTTGGATTTTAATGTTATAGCTCTGTTTTTAAAATTACCTCATCCCCTTTTCATTGTTCTGAAATGAACTTGTTTCAAGTTTTATGAATTTTGTTTTTTCCCTCTCTAAGGGAATTTGATAGTGTCGTAAATAGCAGTACTCTCACTAATGTGTCTTACTGTGGAGAGACAGCTGTGTTCACCTACATGCAGGATGTACCATAAAGAGCTTAATTCAAGCAGACGCAATCTAATTAAGACATTATACTATGTCTTTTTCTCTTCAATACATCTCAGAGCATGTGAGAAGCCTAGTTTTAAACTAATTTCAGGGTTATCATGCCATTTCTGTATTTACAAGTCAATGTAGTTATAAATTATAAATAAAAGGATTTTCTAATCACAGATTTTAAACATAGAGAATGCATATGCTCCCCAGTTCCCTACTTCAGGGACCTTGTGTTATTTTTCTAGGTCCTTGTTTCAATCAAAGTTATGTCTTTTTTAATATCAGCCCTTCTGGATAATTTGCTGTTGGACCAGGCTTTGGGGGAATTGTTGTTATTGATGTTATTTTCATAAAATCTGAGTCGCTTCATCACACATTATCCCTATCATCCTTTTTTTACCCCAAGGAAGAGCAATTGAATGATAACTGGCTTCCAGGAAACTTGCTTATGAATGTGATGATACATACAATTACATTCATTACATACAGCTAGAAAATCCTTTTCACTTAAATGGTATATAGCATTCGATTCAGAGACGGATATCTATTTCACTGGACTAACAACCTACAAAAGAGGTGATGGCACAATGGTTCCGTTCTGGATGCTAAATACAAGGTGAACTGTCCCAAACCACGGATTAGTTCTTTGGGAAAAGGACCTCACAATCTGCCCCTTTAAAGTCTAGAGTCCTATGGGATAGTTCTACTCATGTTACATATTGTTTTTAGGTGTCATGGGGTCAGTTGCAACCATTAGGGACTGTGGTAGTTCCATAATCTCATGTCAACATAATCATACAAACAGTGAAGGGGTGAAGTCTAGCCTGTCAGTTAGGACATTGATGCCTCCTAGAGGGCATGGCTTTCTCATAAAGATTCTGGGAACTTATCTCTCTCTCTGCCTTGGGCTCCTGTTGACAAGCCACTTGGAGACTTGCTGAGACCTGTGAGAGACTATCGCTTTGCTTCGCCCTCCTGTAGAGGAGCTACACTCAAACACTTGGAGGAGCCATGTGGAGACCCGTGCCAGTACTGAGATGCTTTCACTGCCACTAGATCCACAAGACCTTTCACCCATTGGTCTGTGATCTTCCTGCATTCAGCATCATTGCATGTGCTGCATGAGTGTGAAGAGGAGTTTATGGACTAGTTTGGGACTTATGGGTTAAATTCAGACTTATGGACTTGATCTGGACAGGGCTGGGATGTTTTCTTAATATACAATTACTCTTTGATATAAAGCTCTCTCTTACACACTCGTGTGTCTCTGGATTTGTTTCTCTAGTCAACCGCGCCTAACACAGGGACAAGTCCTGTGTAGTCCTCACAATTGTTCGTATGCTTGAGCCCATTGTTGTAGCCACTCCATCAGTCCATCTCTTTGAGGGTCTTTCTCTTTTTCACTGCCCCTCGATTTTTTCAAACATGATGTCTTTCTCTAGGGACCTGTCTCTCCTGACAACATGTTCAAAGTATGTGAGACAAAGTCTCCCCATCCTTGCCTCTAAGAGGTACTCTGGTTGTACTTCTCCCAAGACAGATCAGTTTGTTCTTTTAGGAGTTCATAGTACTTTCGGTATTCTTCTCCAGCACCACATTTCAAATGCATCATTTCTTCTTCAGTTTTCCTTATTCAATGTGCAACTTTCACATGCATATGAGGCAACGGAAAATACCATGGCGTGGGTCAGCGCCTCAAATAATCAGAAGAGGTCTTACACAGCAGATTTGCCTAATGTGACTTGTTGTTTGATCTCGTGACTGGTTTGTCCATGAACACTGATTGATTGGGAATCCAAACAAGACAAAATCCTTTGCCATTTAACACGATGTTACCTAGTGGTTCACTTGTGAAAATTTTAGCCTTCTTTACATGGAGTCTTCATACATACTGAAGTGTGCAAGCCCCAAACTTCATCGGCATTTGCTTCAAGTCGTCCTCACTCACAGCAAGCAAGGTTGTGCCAAGTGCAAAGCACAGGTTGTTAATAAGCCTTCCTGCAATACTGAGATCACATTCTTGTTTGTATAAGCCAGCTTCTCTAATTATTTACTCAGCATACAAATTGGATAATTATCGTGAGACACAACCCTGACACATACCTTTCCAAATTGAAAACCATGAGGTTTCCCCCCATTCTATTCACAATTGTGCAAACAGAACACGTCACACGAAATCTCTATAAATCAAAAATAGACTAGATGGCATCTACATCAGCTCCTCATTCATGTTCTTATTCTCCTCTGTGTATTACAGGAGCTGTAAACCTGAACTCTACATCCCATAGTTTCTTTGCCAGTTGTTCTCTTGTTTATATTTTGCTAAAGTAAGACATGTCAGAAAAGAAGCAAAAAAAGCCATTTTGTTTCTAGAAGTGACAGTGACATTCAAGGATTCAAACCCTTGCTGCTTAGTACTTCTGTAACAGTCTCAGCACTCATTGTGCAACACTTTAGCAACACTGTATTGCGTTCAAGTTTGCTTGTAATTTCAGGAGTAGAAATGGCACCCATTTTCCAAGGTTTCATTAACTCTCTAATTGTGGTTTTTCCAAAACCATCACCTCATTCCCTCCTTTCAATTCTTTTTTTTCTAAATCCTCAGTTTTTGAGTGCCTAGAGATCATTCTAATAACTCAAGTGGACTCTAATAGATTCAGCAAGATTTACAAGAATCTACCTTGTGAAATTGATCTTCAAAGTTGGGACTCTAAGATGAATTATCTTATTTGACTGGGGTTGAACATAATAATAATTATACTACCAGTGAAATACACTGTAAATAGAGGTAGTTATAAAAAACTTGTTTGATTTATAATCTGTGTTTCATTGGATACTACTTGAAGACAAAACTTTGAGAGAGCAGGCTGTTGTTGCAGTTGACCACTACAGCAGTGATAACGATGAAGAACACTCTAGGACTTGCTTGCTACCTCTGATTGGCATACCTCTCAAAACTCCTCGGGGGAGAAAAAACCACCCCAGCTTTTAACATTTTAGCAAGATTCACAGAATAAGAAAAAGTAATCTTCTGATTCTGCTTATATAATATATATACATATTATATATATATGTCTTTATATATATATATGTAAGACATATAATAAAGACATATATATATATATGTCTTTCTCATGGCATGACTACTGTAGCTAAAGTTCAAACCCAAAATATGATTCTGTGGCAGGCAAAATCAGAATACAAGTTGATTCATAAACTGGTTGCTCTTGTTAAGATTTAGGAAATGGATTGGTATGGGATAGGATGCAGAAAACTTTGAGGCATTCACTTATGAGGATGCAAATAAAGCTGAGAAAACTGAACACCCACACCCCCAAATTTCACCAGCAGAATACAGCTCAAATTTTGCTGGAAGTAACTGACCCTTCTCATTTATGAATACTTTTAATGATATAAGTGGTATGACCATTTTTCAGGATTCTTCTTATCGTTTGTTTGACTCCAATTTAAAATTAGAATCTGAATGCAGTGTGCTCAATCCAGGGTGACAAAGACAGAATCAGAGACACAGCAATATACTAAATAATTGCGTATGAGTGTTTCTAAGAGGAAACAACATAGAAGGCACACGGACCTCCTCCACAGCCCCATATTGCTCAAAGGTAATTTCTAAGAGGCAGAGGTCAGGCATACGCCACCTTCCCACTTTCTTTACCTTATTCTGACACCAGTCATCTCTCCCATCTACTTCTAGCAGATACTAGGCTTGATAATCCTTTGCAATGATCACAAGAATCTCAAAGACAATACTATGTTAATGTGATTTATAAAGGAAAAGAATAAGGTACAACACGTTAAAGATAGAGCATTCTTTTACTCAGAAACTTTTCTCAGCCATACTGGCAGGGATGTCTCTTTCTGGTCCTCAGCTTCTCAACTGCTCTGTCTTTTGACCTCCTTCCTCCTCTGGCATGTGTAGCATAGCTCCTCCATACTGATCAATGCCCAAAGAGCACCTCACTCTGCCAGTCCGTCTCCTGCCCTCAGACAGTCACTAGGCTTTACTCATCCATGGCCAGGAAGTCTGTTGCTCTCTCTCACATTCCATGTACTGTCCCTCTGCTTCTGCGTAACTCAGAGATGAGAGGTGCACTTAATTCCTGTTTCTTCTTTCTTGCTGGTCCTGGGGTTCCCCGTCCCTGCTTTTGAAATCACCCGCTTTATTCCCAGTAGGATGGCAAGGGACCAGTTCCCTATTTGCATAGTCCAACCCAATCATTTGGTGGAAATTACAAACACTATGGGTACCAATAATTTTATTTCAGTGTAGCATATATTTATAGGAGCACTGGTGGTGTAGTGGTTACTCATTGGTCAGCAGCTCAAAACCACCAGCAACTCTGCTCCAGAGAGACTGGCCTTTCTTTTCCTGTAAACCCACAGGGGTCACGATGAGTCAGAGCTGACTCCATGGCAGCAAGTTTGGTTTTCGTTTTATAATACAGATTACTGTTATATGTATTGTGTAAAATATATACTATATTGAAAATAATGTCATATATGTGTATTTATTTTATTTCAGCAGAAAGTTAATAACTTTTTAGTGTCCTATCTAAGCCAAGGTAGGCAAAGTATACCCGGATAGCCAAGCTACTTTTGTAAATTGATTTTAATTTCATCACAACGATGTATATACTTATGTGTTATCAATGGCAGCTTGTTTGCTAAAATGGATGTGCTGAGTGGTTGTGACAAATACCTATGACTGTGAAACCTAAAAGATGTAAATATTTATCATCTCAACCTTTAGGGGCAAAAAATGCCAGCTCCTTGTCTAGATCAAGAAAGATGGAACATAACACTAGATCAGAATGATTTTTTAATGAGTGCATTTATGAGAATCACAGAAAAGAGGCTACCTAGAATGCCTCAGTTGCTTGACAGAAACTCATCTCCAACAATGTTATATGTATACTCAATGAAATTTGCATAATACAGATTTTCAAGTATTAGATGATTTGGCTCAATTTGGTTACCCAACTCCTCTTTCATGATGTATGCCTGAAGTGCCCAGTTTCTCTTTTTAAACCGATATCATGAATTCAGTGAGTGAGTGGAAAGCTTTGAGGTGACTGCCCTCTCCAGATCTAGTGATAGAAGACATCATCATTAATGTCAGTCCTTTGATGTCAAAGGCAATGATGGTACCTCAGAGTAGCAAATAAAAGTGACATGCACAATTTTTTATTGAGAAGAAAAGTAGAAATAGTAAACAGCATGCTTTAATCTATAAAAATTGTGTTGTCTAAGTGGTCAATGTGTCCATAGGAATTTAATAGATGAACAGTTAATATAATATTACATGGCTCATATAATCAGGAATTCTCTAGATTTTCTGAACAGAGATCTGACTTAAACAATTTTCCAGACTGTAAATATTCTCCTAGACCAGTGGTTCTCAACCTTCCTAATGCAACAACCCTTCAATACAGTTCCTCATGTTGTGGTGACCCCCCCCCTCCCCCAAAACCAGAAAATTATTTTCATTGCTACTTCATAATTTTGTTACTGTTATGAATCGGGTGACCCCTGTAAAAGGGTCGTTCAATCCCCAAAGGGGTCACAATCCACAGGTTGAGAACCGCTGTTTTAAACCCAACCTGACACCTACTGCTATTGAATCAATTCGGACTCACAGCAATGCTGTGAGAGAAA
This sequence comes from Echinops telfairi, assembly GCF_000313985.2. Taxonomy (NCBI): domain Eukaryota; kingdom Metazoa; phylum Chordata; class Mammalia; order Afrosoricida; family Tenrecidae; genus Echinops; species Echinops telfairi. The sequence goes on from NW_022111379.1 coordinate 23,892,044, forward strand.
GAGCTGCCTCATAGGATGTCTAACTCTGCTATCTTGATGTCAGCAGGCTGCCATAGGTTTCTCTCCTGGAGCTTCTAGCCAGTTTGAGTTGCTGACCTTTGGATTAGTAGCTGATTACTGACCATTGTGCAACCAGGGCTTCTACGGCGCCTTTATACATGTATAATTACTTCACGAAGATCAGTCATGTACTATTAAAGCCTAGTCCCCTTAGTCTAAGTTCTTCTCCGTGAATACTTCACTTTCCGGGAATCTGCTTGTGAATAATTTCATTCTACTTCAATCAGCAGTCAATATTCACTGAAGCAGTATCAAGATATTAGATGATGTATTAAATTAGGGAAAATATGATGTAAAAGCAAAGATGTCACTTTAATGATGAAGGTCTTTTCTATCACCTCATATTCATATGAAATCTGGGCAATGAAAAAGGAAACAGAAAATGTCTCAATGTTAACTGTGGGGTTGGGGATTTAGCCGCTGTATCCCAGAAGAATTAAATCAGTTTTAGAAGAAACATAAACTAGTATGTTCCTTATAAGTCAAGCTGGTGAGACTGTTGCATACTTAATTTGGACATGCTGTTATGAAATACCTATGTTTACAATAGAACATCATGATTCATAGAGGGTGAGAAAAACATGGAAAATCTCAGTGAGATCGCTTGACACAAGTCAAAGAGACATACTCAAACATCGCAATAATCATGAAAAGTGGCAAGCAACTACATTTTATTCTGTTGTTTTTCTAGTCTAGACAGTACTTGGGAACAACAATAGTAGCCAGGGCTTGTAAGAATACATTTTCTCCAAGTGAAAGACAAGTCAATAGGTTTCCCTTTCAAAGGAGTGACCCTATCATAACACATACGTGTATACTCATACATTATCTTTGCTGTAGTACTTATTTTTTCTTTCAGTTTTTAAAGAAATGCTTATCCATCTGAGTGTGCAGCTTTAAGGAATCTATTAGTGCACCAGTTTCAATTAGGCCCAGAACAAGGAAACGCTCTGCTGAAGACCCAGAAAGCAAAGTGAAGTAATCTGCTTCTTGGGCCTTATGATGCCTCAAGTCAAATGGAGGTGAACTATCTGTAACAGTCAGGGATGATTTATGGAGATTCTGGCAAGCCACTCTCCTACAATCACAGTGTCAACGAGTAAGGCATTTTGAGGAAGGTCATGCCCTCATATGGAAAATCCCATCCTCTGAAAAACTTCTTCCTATACTAGAGTCTGAATGTTTACTCATCGGACGTCAAGAGACTATGTAATCCAAATTTCACACCGTGAGCCAGGTGGACAGTGACTAATATGAGTGGGCTTCAAACATTTTGTGGGAAAAGGCCACTAATTTTAATTTCATTTTACCACCAAATTTCTGAAGCTCCCTCATGCATTTTGGTTTATTCTTATAGGTTGTGTCTGTACCTACAGAATCCTTAAGCTCTGGCTGTTGCCTACTCCAGTTTACTAGCCAGAAATCTATTAAAATTTCCCCAGTTCTTCCATAACCTCTAACACAAATACTAATAGTACCAAGATAACCAAACAGATTGAAATATTAACTAAAGTTGTATATTTTACTTAGAACTAGACCTTTTGAACATCACTCAATGTGTATATAAACAAATATATATAAACAAATGAACCCAATATGATTTTTACTGCTCTAAATATTACAAGGAGAAATTTTACAGAGATTGAAATGCGAGGGGGTACTTCCACAAAATTGAATTTAATTAAATTATTTTTTTACAAAACAATCATCACTTTCAAAATACTCTCCATTTACACTTAATACATTTGTAAAATCTGCGATTCCATTTTTTGAAACAATTTTCAAATTTATCTGTTTGGATGGCTGACAGCACATCTCTCATTTTTTTCTTCATCTCTTCTATGTGCCAAAGTAATGTTCTTTTATGGAAACAAAAAGAAGTTGCACAGAGATGGATCAGGTGAGTCAGGTGCATGGGACAATAGGGGAATGCTGTTTTTTGCCAAAAACTGGCACACTGAGGTGGCTGCTTGAGCAGGTGCATTGTCGTGGTGACAAAATCAGTTCCCTGTCAGCCACAAATCAGGCCTTTTTTGGTCGCACACCATTATGCAACCTTTTCAGAACCTCTAAATAGAAAGCTTGATTAACAGTCTGACCTTGTGGAACAAACTCCATATGCACTATCTCCTTTACATCAAAAAACCAAATGAGCATCGTTTCTTGGGGGCACCCCTCACAAGAACAAATTTTAGTAAAGCATTGCTTAGATTTTGTTGAAGTTTAGTTTCAGATTAAATAGTACCAGCATATATCATCTTGATATAAAGTGAATTGTCTGACTGGAGTATACCTCAATTAAATAACCTTGGTGTACACCCAAGTTTATAGATTAGCCATGGTTAAATAACTTGTTTGTATGTTACTAGTTACCGTGAACTTATGAAAATCCCACAGAAAATAGAATATTGTCCAGTTCTGTACTATCTTCACTATGAGGGTCTCCTTCAATTTGGAGATGTGTTCAGTGTTCATGTTGAATGCTTTCCAATGTAGGGGATTCATTTTCCAACACTACATCGCAAAATATTTTGTTAGGACACATAGATTTCTCTTGATGGATGATTTGCTGAAACAGATTTCTAACCTTTTCTACCTAGATTGTGTTAGTCTGGACTTTCTACTGAAAGCTGTGTACCCTGGGTGAGCCTGTTGATATTTAAAATGCTAATAGCATCACGTTCAGCATCAAAGCTGCACGGAAACCACCCATACAACAAATGCTAGACACGCCGTGAAGTCTATAAATTAGCTTCTCTCGATTGGTGGAATTTGGATCCCTAAAGAATAACTAAGTGTCTGGAAAAGTCTGAGGTTTTCCTGACTGGTCAAGGTGTTACCAAATATTTGTTGGATGCTTCTGGAGACTCCTCAACACACCTTTCCCCACCGACACAGTGTTATCTAGCCCAAAATGTCAATAACGCAGACTGGTTTATCAGTAGATTGATTGTGATAACAATTGTACAATTCTACTTGACATGAATGAACTATGGAATGATATGACATATGCATTAAATATCAATTCATAATAAAGTTTGTAAAAAGAATTTGAGAATGCCTACATCTATGGGAGATTTTGGTAGCTAGATTTTTATTAAGGCAGCTATTTTTATCTTGAAACCTAATATTGGCCCACATGGAAGAAGCACACCAGCCTATGCAACCAAGAGGTGTCGAAGGGATCAGGTATAAGGCATCATCAGAACAAAAAATCTTACCATAGTG
>NW_022111379.1:23896268-23899186 GCF_000313985.2 Echinops telfairi
ACTAAGTGGCTGTATAATGGTTAAATACTCTGGGACTATCCAAAAGACTGACAGTTCAAATCCCTCCAACAGCTCTATTGGGTAAAAGACCCAAAAATCTGTTTTTATAAAGACTACAAGAAAGAAAATTTTGTGGGCAAAATATTCTGCCTTTACACATATGAGGGCTGTAAATTTAAAGTAATTAAGCAAGCCCCAGTCAAAGTGACATATGCATCAAACATCGCAGTCACTATGACTCTTACCACCCACTTCAGCATTCAATACTGCCACATAAACATATGCCGCTAATGCACAAAAAAGTCAAATATTGGATTTTGTACTAGTTTCATAAATGCAGGATGTTGAATAATGAGTCCATGGGTGAGAATTAAGAGTTATTTCATTCAATCATAAAATCCTTCCCTTTTAAAGGTTGAAGAAATTAGGGCAAAAAAGAAGTTAAATTTTCTGGTAACAAGTTGGTAATAAGCATTAGAGCTAGTAATTGTACTTATGTGATTTTCTATAAGAAGTTCATTTTTCAAGCCTCCAATTTTGCTGCTTCACTTACACTAGAATTCTAATGTGGGGAAGGGCGATTTGTATATCTATCTGGAATGTGATTTTTTTGTAGACCATTAAAGATAGGGAAAGCGAAAAATAACAGAAAAAAATTAATTTCCAGACCAGGAAAGACCCATGAGAATAAAAATGTAGATAAAGAAATGAAAAAAAATGACTACAGAATATTATAATACTGTACACTACCTACAATTCGTCCAAATACACTCATTTTTATTATTTATTTTTATAATAAAATAATATCATTCTCTGAAAATTATGTATCCTACAGGCTAATCAATGAGGTAGTATGATGGCTTTAAACACAACAAACAAGTAGCCGAAGCCAAGTAAAATTATAATTATAGCGCTTATTTTGAAACCTTACTAATGTTTCAGTGCAGGGACACCTACATGTAGTTAATTATAGCTATGCTAACAAGAGTCCTCCCTATGGATGTGATACATTAAAAGAAACTCATTAGCAGTCTCTGTACTGAGCATCACTGTGCAAAAAACTACTTCAAAATATTTAGAAAGTGTATATATAATAAACTGATCTGAACAGGGATTCTTATACACAAGCTGTAAGGGCTTTACTATGGTCTTTAAAAAATACCTACAATCAGCATGCTACAATCTGGACTTAATTTTTACCCCTCAAAAACAATGCAAAATACAAATTACTAAAAACCTGTTCTGTGGCAACCAGCTATATAAACTGTAGATGACTGCATTTTAAGAGAATCTATCAACTCCAAACCCTTCAAGTTGCTGATTTAAATATTAGATGAATCTTGAAAAAAATAAAATAAAATAAACACCTTTATATCTATTCCAACCAAGTATGAATTTTGGCATCCAAAAAAAGAGAGATTCATAGCCTAATTTGCCACGTACTGTATAAATGGTCTGAGAAAAATATACACACAAATTTTGCAACATTATAGCTATTTCCACATGATGGGGAATTTAATTTAATAGTCATAATTGGTAATATTATAATTACTATTCAAACTTCTTCAAAAGCATGTGCCAGTGTCACTAAGAGAGAAGAAATTCTTAACAACCGACATGACTAAAGTAGAAACCTTGACAATGTTGTCAGCCCGGCACAATATTGATTACAGACGCCATGTGTGAGCATTTGGAGTTCAGCCCAAAGCTCTTCAAGTGGTGCTTTAACTTAGCATAGGTGAGAACTTGAAGGGAGAAAGAAAAGAAAGGAAACACCTGTATGTCTACTCCAACCCAACACTGGTATTTGTTAAAAAAAAAGAAGAGGTTATTAAAAAAAAAGTGGCCTAATCTGCAACTTGTTGAGCCAATGTTATGATAAATATGTGCACCAAATATTTTGCAGTATTTTAAGAATTGCTAAATGAGAGGATTAAATGTAGTATTCAATTCATGAATTCCTGTAAAACTTGCACACATCATGTATGCATAGGTTACACTGAAACTGCTGTGTGTAGTCCACTCTCCATTGAACTATGTTATCTTTTGTCTTAAGTTGCTGAAAGTCAGTGCAGCTATCAGACTCACAGAGATGGTAAATCTTCCAGCAGTTAAATTTCCAGCCTGTAATACAAATACATGGCAACTCAATCATCGTGCTGTATTTTCAACAAAGCATTTTCATAGAAATGCTTTGTTTGTAAATTAGCATGATGGCCTCTTCTGAGAAAGTATCCAATCCAAGGCATCCTGTCTCAAGCCTTGAGGTTATATTATGAAAAGTGAAAATTATTTTTAATGCTGACCATGAACATATATTGGCTTAAGAAGACACTTTTCTAGTGATTAAAAAGTCAAGAACTTTTTTTTTGCCAGTGGGATCTTATGCACCATAATACAAAAGACTGCCAGGTCCTGCACCTATAGTCACTGCTGTTTGAGCCCATTCTTGCAGCCACGGTGTCAAGCCAGTTCATGGTGTTTTAAGGGACCCTCTGCGTGACCTCCCATGACGTTCCTTTGGAACTGATGCCTCCTAGTAGCATGTTCAGATGCTCATCATTCTTGCTTCTAAAGAGCATTCTGGCTGCCTTTCTTCCAAGCAAGATTTCCACATTACTTCTAGCAATCCATGAGATATTCAATATCATTTTAAAGCACTGCATCAAATGTGTCATCTTCTTATTCATTGTCCAGCTATCACTTGCATATGAGGCTATTAAAAGCAGCCTGGCTTGGGTTCAACTTCATATCAAAGTGACATCTTTGCATTTTAACACTTTCAAGAGGTCTCTTATAAGAAACTTGGCCAATGCAACACGTCCCTTCTTCACCGCTGCTTCAAAAGGCATTGACTGTGAATCTAAGTACAATGAAATATTTGATGACTTCAATGTTTACAGTTTAGCATGGTGTTG
>NW_022111379.1:23900008-23903428 GCF_000313985.2 Echinops telfairi
TAATTGAAAGGGGTGTGCTGGACCTATGGAGATAATAGCAATCATCCCAAACCATTAACATTGTTTGTTTTTCACTATCATTCTTTTCTTTTAATTTTCTTATGAAATTTAATTCCATTGAATTTTACCATCAATCCTTGCAGAAAGTTGCTGGCAGAATTTTTGACTGGTCCTATTAACAAAGGAGAGGCAACTAGTTCAGATTTGGGTTTCACTTCTTCCAGTTTTGTTATATTGGTCAAATGACGTAAATGCTATCAAACTATCAAAATCAAAATCCACTACCATTAAGGCAACTTCAACTAACAATGACCTTATAGTGCAAAGCAGAACTTCCCCATAAGATTTCTAAGGCTCTAATATTTCCGCAAGCAGATTTCCAGCATATCTTTCTTCTGTGATGTGTGTCTAGAAGGCTACCGTTTAACCCACAGAAGCACCAGGTCTCTTTCATAAATATTATAAATAGCCAATATTTATTTGTTATAAATAGATGTCTCCATACTACCTCTCTCAAAGGGATATGAGTGCAAAAGAAACAAATGGTTATAATATTCATATAATAATTATTGATATGTAGTATTGAACAGTTCACTGTTTATGATGCTATTGTTAGGGGCCACCCACCCAACGTATAGCCACCAAATACGGCAAAACAAATACCACCCAGCCCTGCCTCCTCCTCACACTTGTTCTTAGGTTTGAACCTCTTGTTGGAGCTACTGTGTCATTCTGCCTCACCCAGGGTCTTCTTTTCACTTCTGTCCACTTTACCAAGCATGGTGCTCCTTTGCAGGGACTGGCCTCTTCTGATTACAGGTTCAAAGTATGCAAGACCAAGTGTTCCCATCCTTGCCTCAAAGGAGCACTTCTTCCAAGACTGAGCTGTTGGTTCTTTTGGCAATCCATGATACTTTCAATATTGTTTGCTAGCACAAGCATTTGAATGCATCAATTACATAATAATATTTTATTTCTTTTTTCTTTTTTAAAATCGTTTTATTAGGGGCTCATACAACTCTTATCACAATCCATACATCCATCAATTGGGTAAAGCACATTTGTGCATTTATTGCCCTCATAATTCTCAAAACATTTATTTTAATTATAACAATGAAGTTTTCATCCACGCATCTTCAAATTTGTAGAAAGCACGTTAAAGCATTATGAGAAACAAAAATCCATTCATTCCCTCTAAAACTGTTGTTATTTTTAAGAATACGAAGACCCCAGAACCAAACAATCAAAAAAACCGTTCTTCATGTTATGCGCTGTGTGTTCTTGATAAAATTAGTAGATGTAACTCACAATCTAGCATGTTTTGTAAAAGACACTGAGATTGAAAGAAGAGTATTTGCAAGGTTGCTCATAATTACTCAAATCAAATCCTAAAAACATAGAAATGATTTACTAAAATCAATATTTAGTGATGACAAAATATTTCAAATTTTGTCCTAATAGAATATTGCAGGAGCAGTGAATTATTGAATTCTAGCCAAAATCTCTGTAATTTCCAATAAACCAGCTTTTCCTGTGTGGGTCTGGGCAAGATGGTGGGAGAAGACACTAATACGATTCACATGTGAGCAATTGTTAGCAGGATATATTGTGATGGAAATTTGCTGGATATAAAATGAGCCCTCAGAGACACAGGAGAAGGAAATCTAACTGCCACCAGGAACCATTAGTGGAGCACATTCTCCAGAACTTGAGATTCTTACCCAATAGAGCTCCTTGATCCAGAAGACAGCTGCTGCATCAGTAGAATAATGGGAGAACCAGGAAAGAGCATGAGAGCGAGTGGTGGGCTTGCCAGCCCACAGAGCAAATATAGCAGAGTGCTTTTGAACAGGAGGCTGGCTGCTCTAGTGAGATAGCTCTGGGCACTTTATTGGGGGAGCTAGCTTGTTAACACATGGAGGTGGACTTGAATACCTTCAGGTTGAGGCTTACCAAGGGATGAGAATGTCCTCTGGCATTTAGTAGCAGCACTGAAAAAAACTTTGTAACAGGCCCTGCCTGAATAACTGTATCTTGTGCATTTATCTGCTGCATTGCAGCCTGTTACCATTCTTCATAAGCTCTTTAATCATGAATATTACTGAGTTCTGCATAGCCATTGTAATGAATGACAGAATAAACTAACTAGAATTCTGTATTTTGGTGGTATGAAAGTTAAATACCAGCTGAAGTACAGATTAAAAATAAATAATAAGCTTATTTTCTGATAAAATGTATATTTATTGTATAAAACCTAAAACGTTTGAATGTATAAAGTATAGAAACATAAACCAGCCAAATAATTACCGTTATTTAACACCTTTCACTATTCAATATGATTTGTTTTCTTATTCATTTTCCCGCCAAGGAACATTGACAGGAAGATGGGTGGATGGTTGGGTGGATGGATGAAATGATGGGCACGTGGATAGCTGGGTAGCTGTTGTTTGTGTTGGTACCATCGAGTCAGTTCTGACTCCTACTGACCTCTGTACAGCAGAAGGAAACACCGCCCTCTCCTGCACCATTCTCACAACTGTTATATTTGAGCCCATAGATGCACCCATGGTGTCAATCCACCTTGTTGAGAGCTTTTGTCTTCTTCAAGCCCCTGTCACATTCCCAAATATCATGTCTTTCTCAAGGACTGGTCTCTCCATAGCACAAAACATGCCCAAAGTACAAAAGATGAAGTCTCACCGTCCTTGCCTTTTAGGAACATGCTGGCCACACTTGCTCCAAGACAAATCTGCTTTTTCTTTTTGCAGTCCATATTACTTTCAATATTTTTCACCAATATTATAGTTTAAATGCATTGCTTTTTCTTAGATCTTTCTTATGCAATGTACACATTTCACATGCATATGAAAATACCTTGGCTTGAGTCAGATTCACCTTAGTTCTAAAATAACATACTTCATTTTTAATACTTTAATATGATCTTGTGGAGCAGATTTACTGAATGCAATGTGTCTTTCAATCTCTTGACTGTTGCGTCCATGATCCTGTATTGTGGATTCAAGCTACACAACATCCTTGACACATTTCATCTTTTTTCCATTTATCATGATGTTATCTAATGGTTGAGTTGTGAGGGTTTGGGTTTCATCTGTGTTGAGTTGTAATTCATACTGAAAGCTACAATCTTTGATGTTCTTGAGCAAATGTTTCAAGTTATCCTCACTTTCAGCAGCAAGGTTATATTATTTGCCTATCATACTGCAGTTAGTAATCCAATGTATAACCAAAATACCGCAAGAGCTCCATTTACTGATTAATTACATTGAAAATTTATCTTCAGAAATTGATCCTTCTTGACATTGGGTCTCCACTCAAGTACTCCCTCAAAGCAGGAATACTTTCTTCTATTACATTGCCACTCTAAGATGCTCACCTTCCCGACACAACCGCTGAAGACAA
>NW_022111379.1:23904760-23918681 GCF_000313985.2 Echinops telfairi
CCAAGCCCACAAGTCCACATTAACCCATTAACCCATATGTTCAACACTGATCCACAAAGTCTTCCTCCATCTCACAAAACAGAGGCAATGATGTCCACTGCAGGAGGGAAGCTGAGTCAGTGAATGTGTAAGCATCTCAGCGCTGGCAGGGGTCTCCACACGGGTGTTCCAGCACGCAGGGCTGCATCGGGGTAGGTCCATGTGGCTTCTCCTTGGGGTGTCTTGCAGGAAGTCAGCCTTGCCAGCTGAAGCAGGGGACTGCTAAGGCAACTGCACCCTGCTGCAACCATCAGAAGGCAAGAGACCTGAGAACTAGTAAGGCGAGGCTAACCAAGCCATTTATCCCTCTGCCTTTCAAATAACTCGACATATGTTTATTTGCCAGATTGGAACAATAAACTATCTTATCTAGCTCGACTTATAAAGCTCTTTTTAGGTAGCCTAAGCTGCATTCATACCTAGCCATGTACAAGCAAGCATTCCATCTTCAATTCTATGAAGTCATGTTGCTTATCTCAACTCAACCCACCACTGTTGTTGAGTCAATTCTGGCTTACAGTGGTCCTATGGAACAGAGTAAAACTGCCCCTGTGAGCTTCTGGGGCTCTAAACCTTTACCAGGGCTAAAAGCCCCAGATCTCCCTGAGAGCACCAGGTGGTTTCAGACTGCAGGCCTTCTTAGCAGCCCAACACATAACCCATTACACCACCAGGGCTGATTACCTTAAATTTTTCTATATTTCACACACAATTGTGACCATTTAGTCATTGACTTCTATAGATTATGGGTGGTCAGTTATCAGCTTCTCAACTTTATCCATCTTGACACTGCAATTATGTTTAAGGCATAGCTAAAACATCAACTACTCTGATATTCTTATTGAATTCTAAGGTCATAAATCATTGGCACGCTTCTTTATAATAATAACAATCACCAAGGTAAGACTATTTCTTAAAAGATTAACTGCATTTAGAGAGATAAAAAAGGGAAATGAGACATAGTAGCACCACATTATCAACAGGTTACACCACATTATCAACAGGTTACACCACATTATCAACAGGTTAGTGAGAATCAGAAACTGCCTTTTAGAGGCATTATACTACAAATTAGATCTGTAAGTCATTTGGGAAATCTCTTTACCCCCATAGACCAAAAATTCACTCCTGAATCATATACTGGTAATTGAAAATATATTAAATACTTATATCTTGAGTTTTATGACTAATTCTTCTAAATCAAGGCTATAATAAGAAATTTGATTAACTACTAGCCTTTAAAATGATGTTTGTCTTAGTTAAAGACAAAAACTTATTTTAACTTTGTGTAATTTGAATGGAGATTCCTTAGAAAATATTTAAACGAGAGGTCATATTACCTGAGAAATTTCATTCCTGCTTATAAAAGTGTATTATTACCACTGATATTTTTCCTTCTAATATTGTTAATAATTCCTCTTCGTGTTAAAAGTTCATATAGAAATTTTGATGTAATGCAATTGAATAATAGATAATGGTTGGTGAATTTCCTGCACAATCACAAAAGACAGCCTCTACATTATCATAGATATAAGACAATTATTGAAATTTAACTAGCTTTAGGAAGCATAGCTATAAATAATTTCCTTTTATGCTTTGTTCCAAGCCAAACAGAGATTCACGGATTGATGGGCATATTCTTTGACCTACTACATGCAAGTGCATTTGACACTACACCTACATATAATATGTAGGAGTCAGTTTAACAATTTTATATTTAAAAAGCAGATTCTTACTCACTTCTTTTATAGTTAATCATGATTTTGCTCTTGACACTACTGGCTAAACAAATTAGAGGCTTATTCTGGAAAGTTTTGGAGATGAAGAAAGGAAAGGGTAATTTTTTTCAACAAGATGAGCTGCTAAATGACACCCAAAGAGACATATGCTAAATTCAAGAATAATGAACACATGTAAATATTGTTAATTCATTTAATGCATAAACAACAAATTTCAGTATTCAAGAAAAGCAAAACAAAATACATACAATCTTATAAACATTTTTACAAAAAGTCAATTTCAGCCTTGACTGGCCTAAATTTTAAGAAATTTTTTTAGTATTAAAGTAGCAACTGTGTTTTACTGGGATGCATAAATGGTTTTAAGTTAGCATCTGAAAACTTTTTCTAAGCAAATGAAATGAAGCATCAGCATTCTGTAAAGGCGGAATTTTACTGAAGATTGTCTACGGAGAATAAAATGGAAGATAAATAGGAAATATGTCTAAACTTTATTCAATCAAAATTAGTCATTTATATGTTTCCAAATGAGTTACAGGATGGAGCAAAGAGTTAAGGCCTTAGCTACTAACCAGAGATTGGTGGTTTGAGCCCACCCAGAGGCTCTTTAAAAGAAAAGCTTCCAAAAAGTCAATCATGGATACACTATGAAGTCTAATCTGCTCCACACAGGGTAACCATGCGTTGGAGCAGACTCTATGGCTACTGTTTCAAAGTTTTAGAAACTGAATCAGTTCAGTTTATTTGTTTCTACAACCAATTATGAACTGTTTTCTGCCTTTCAATGAAATATCAGGTAATTAGTCCACACATCAGTACATAGGACTCAGTTCAACTAACTTTCATGGAACAGTTAGTATATTGAAAGTCCTTCAACTCCTGTGGCTGCCAGTCTAAAGTCAATGAAGCAGACAGTGGAATCCCACCTCAGGAAAGACAAACAAGGTAGTGCAGCAACAGCACTGGAGTTTAGGGAAGCAGGTCTTAGTAATGCATGCATGCCAATAGGATTAACCAGCAGCTGAGTGAAGCAGGTCTCCATGGAGCCTCAAGCTCTAGCGAAGCAAGGCAAAGAGACATGATCTATGAATTGGGTCAGCCCATGGTTGAGGCAAAGGCTTAACTCAAGCAGCAGCATGCTGGTCTTATCCCCAGGCAGAAAAAGGAAAAGGTCTGCTTTGAAGAGCCATTTATCTCAGTCACTCTCCAATCAAGCTATGACCTGATTTAATTCCACCCACATGTTCCTACGGGAGCCTGGTTGGCATAATAAACGTAACTATCACATACCCTTAGGGGTCTATTTTTCTTGGTGTTATTAAGTGCCCTTGAGTGTGCTCTAACCCGTAGTGACCCAATGCACAATAGAACCAAACATTCCCTGCACCATCCTCACAAATATGTTTGAGGCCATTGTTGCAACCACTCCGTTAATCTAACTCATTGGGAATCATCCCTTTTCTGATGGCACTACAATTTACTAAGAATGATATCGTTTTTCAGAGACTGGTCCTTCCTGATAACATGCCTAAAGTACGTGAGAAAAAAAATTACTATCTTCATTTCTAAGTACAATTTAGCTGTACTTCTTCCTAGACAGATTTTTTTTTTAGTACTTTCAATGTTCTTCGCCAACACTGTAACACAAAGGCATTTATTCTTTTCTGGTATTCCTTATTCATTGTCAAACTTTAACATACATAAGAAGAAACTGAAAATATCATAGCTTGGGCCAGGCAATTCTCAGTCCTCAAAGTGACACCTTTGTTCTTAAACACTCTAAATAGGTCTTGTTCAACAGATTTGCCCAATGCAATGCATATGTTGTTTGATTTCTTGACTGCTGCAGAGGGCCTTCTGGCAGGAAGCCAGCTTGTGGGATAGGTCACCCAGGCACTCAGTTGAGGGAGCTAAATTTGTTGACCCAATTGAGCTAGAGCTAAGAACGTTTGGATTGAGGATTATGGTGAAGAGGTGACCCGTAGTAAATCTCTAAAGGAGATTTGTAACACTGTACCAGCGGACAGAGACTAGGTCAAGAAACTGAAGGACAGAAATGGTTTGTGTGTGTGGAATAGAAGCAGCTACCCTGACTAAACACTGGTAACCCAAGCATTTTCACCTAAATTGTAATCTGTTAACTTCCCTAATAAATTCCGTAATCATGATTATTGTCTGTGAGTGCTCTGTGGCCCTTGACATGAATTATTGACCTACATCTGAGAAGCAGAGGGTTTCAAGGAGGCTGATGTTAAATTTGGTAAGCAGGAGGGTGGAGTCTTGTCTTGCCCCTGCTCATATGAATCTGCCTTGGGGAGCTGAAGCTGTGGCTCATGATTCTTCTTCTGCCTCATTAGTAAGAGGGGTTCAGATGCTGCTTCTGAAACCTTTTTATTCAAATTGGTAACTATAATAAATGAGGAAGAGCATTGTCATACAGATTAAATATGAATTAAAACATTTATCTACTTGACCCTAATATATGACCCTAATAAATTAGAACATTTATCTATTTGACCCTATGTATATCATAATATATGACCCTAAATTCTAACCCCACATTTGAAATAGTTCATAAAATTGGTTTTCATGGAAATACAGTGCTTTATTAAGATCTTAAAATGGTTGAGATATAAGGACGGAGAATTGAATTCTCATAGTTTAATCCAGAGACTGACATTGTTGAGTACTAACCTGAAGGAGCCATGGTGGTGTAGTGAGTGAGTTACTCATTGGGCTTCTAATAGCAATTCAGAAGTTCAAAGCCACCAGTCATCCCATGGGAAAAAGATGAAGCTGTCTACTCCTGTACAGCATTACAGTCTTGGAAGCCAACAGAGGGCAGTTCTACTCTGTGTTATAGGGCTGTTAAGAGTCAGAATCTACTAGAGCGTAGTGAGTTTCATGTGGAAGACAACCTTGACATTTCAATAGTCAGATGCTTTAGAATGTATGTGCTACCAGTCCTGTTTACCCAAGGAAACTACTATATAAATGTCAGAACATTTTGAATTAATATTGTTGTTGTTATTGTTGTTAGGTGTTCTGTAATCAGTTCAAACTCATAGTGACCCGTGTTCAACAGAACAAAATACCACCTGGTGCTGCACCATCTGTATCATAGTTCTGATGTTTGAGTCCATTGGGGTCCCTGTGTCGATCCACCTTGTATTCCTCTAGTTTGCTGCACCTCTACTTTTTCTAGGGACTGGTTTCTCCTTATAACACGTGCAAAGTAAGGGAGAGGAAGTCTCACCATGCTTGCTTTGAAGGTACATATCCAGTGATGGGATTTAGCCAGTTCACATCCGAACGAATACCTAAGTTTCTCTGAATTCAGTTAACTAGTTGTTAAAGTGGCACTTGTGATCAGGGTTCTCTCTAGGATGGATGCTGGGCAGCTCCTCAATGTGGAAATCACAAATTTATATTTCTTACTCTTTTTTAATGTTCATCTGTCAAACAGTGCATTATAGGCTTCCCTAATAATGCTCATTCTGTCCACAGGTATAAAAAATTGACAGAACTATGTTGCAATATGTATTTTTTTTTCATTTCACAAAACTTGGTAAACTTTTGTTGAAATATTACATTTTTATTCCCTGTGTTTATTACTTCAATAAACAAACATATAACATAAAGAGAAAAAGTGCTAAATAACCAGAAGGTGACATGCTGTCATTCATTTCAGCTTTGTGTTACACCCCAAATTCCAAGACATGATGAGTGAATTATGAAATTTCTGAAAATGTTCAGAGATACATACAGACATACACACAGACACATAAACATATACATACACACAGACACAGACACACACACATACACACACACATACAGACACATAGACACACACATACATATGTACACACATACATATATACACATACATACATGCACATGGAGACACATAAACACATACATACACATAGACACACACATACATACAAACACAGATAAACACACACATACACATACAATTCTTCCAAGTTACCATCTTAACCATATATGTCATTCAAATACAAACAATAAATATGTCTATGTTTAAATCAATATAGACTCCTCTGGAATCAAAATATTGGTGTGATTTCTGGCTGCTAAATTTTATGCATGCTCATGACTTCTAAGCTTTTTTGATCCATAAAAGACAACTCAAATAATATTAGAAAGACATATTTTGAAAACTTCAGGACAGACCATTAGCTTTGAAGCACTAGAAGTCTTGATACAATATGGCCCGAGGCCCCAATTCAATTAAACGCATTTAAGGAAATGGGGTATTTGAGCTTAGTTTCACAGAGATGCTGATAGTTTCTTTCAAGTAGTTCATCAAATTCAGCAGAAAAACATCACCACTGACAAATAGGCATCTCCTTTTCCTGCCCTGATAGACTAAAGGGACTATGTTGCTGCCTAAAATTCCTCTTGAAAAGAACTATTTTATTTATCTTCATTTTATAATTCCTTACCTTGCCAACAACAGACAAAGTAATTTTGTTAGGATGAAGAATGAATCATAGTTTATAACAGATGTCTTCAACCCCAGGCATGCTTATGCCTTTGAGATCAAACACTTTCTAGAGAGTAGATGGGAGAGAAAGTTTTATGGAAAATATCTTCCGGATCTCCAATTTACCAATATGTTTAATACTGAAATTGATCTGCTTCAGAATTCTGAAGGTGTGAAGTTTTGATCTGAAAATGACTTATTACAATGTTTTCTCCCAAGGCAGTATTTGAGGGACAACACCCTCAAATACAATGGTGGTGATGGAGTCCAGTGACATCACTTGCAGAGTGTGTCCTGCATCATCTGGTACTGTCAGAGGGAGTAACAACAAGGACTTTAAGTTTCCCTGCAACAGACACACTGTGGGAGTAGCAGCCACTAAAGCAGTGGCATTTCCAGGGTTTGAGTCACCCATCATATTAGATAGCTAGATTAAGGGACAGCGGGTTGTCCCTCCCATGTCTGCAAAGGCCCCCTAGAGGAGGTTGGACTAGAAATCAGGCAACCATTAGACACCTATGAAGACCCCAAACTGAGCATGCTCCCACTCAAGCACCCAGCCAGGTAGGAGGGACACCTGGGCAGTCCCAACAATGCTCAGGACCTTGACATCACCCACGTGGGCTCAACTCAGCCAATAGTGTCAAACCAATACCTTCAACCACGCCTTCCCCCAGCCAGCTGGTGGACTAGAATAAAGGCAGGGAGCATGCTCTGGCACTCTCTCCTGCCCCTTCGCTCTCTGGCCCAGTGCTCTTGGCTCTGCTTGTGGTGCCCCCCTCTCTCTTGCTTCTGTGCTCTCTGGCCCCTTGCTCCCTCCACTCTAGGTCCCTGGAATCCCCCTCCCCCCGAGTTCTGCACTCACGTGTGCTCTCTTCCAGCAGGTTGCTCATGCCCACTTATGAACCCTTTTGAGACTGTAAATCTTGAAACTTGTCCTGTCCTTCATAAAAATCCACTTGGATTACAAAGCGGGCTTCAGCGTGAATGCTTTCATCATGTAAAGCCAAGAATTGAGGTATTGCCCACTCGGTTGAGAAACCTTACAATGACTCAGTGCAGTAACTTGTTATCAACACTCTCTCCCACTCCATTCCCCCAGCAGCAATGCCAGCAGGAGGAAGTAATCCCTGGGAGGAGAGGAGAGGATGTACCTCCTAGCCATAGCCTCTGGGAAAGAGAGGATGGACAGGGAGCCCTCCGGGTTGGTTTCGGCTGACGACTCTGCCCACAAAGGCAAAAGAAGGCAGCCAAGTAGCACAGTGAGGTACCACACTGGATGACACTAGCCCTAGTGACACCATTGCAGAAGTTAGGAGAGGAAGCAGTTCCAAAACACTCTTAGGAATGTTTGTTTCCCTGCCGCTCTCCGCCCTTCTGGCAATCCAGAATCTTAATGAATGTGACAGGAAACCCCAGGATGATTGAGCTAAAGTTCCTGTGTATAGAGGGCACTGCTGAATCAGCCCCCACCCTCCAAATGGTAGTGTGAGCAATTTCTTAGGTTATTGCTCTGACATTGATATACTTTGTTCTGACATTAAATTGGGGGCTGGGATGTTCGTTCTAACGGTTAAGTACACAGAGTGTGAGAGAATTAAACAAGGGAAAAGTAATCTGACTTTTAAGGCAAAGGGGGAGAAAGGAACATCTGCAGTCTCTCTGAAAGGGCCCCAGGAATTAACTGATGTATCGTTGAATTTGCACTCAGAAGCATGCCGCTTGTCACTGAATGGAGCCCTGGTGCATAGAGGTTACCCATTGGGCTGCTGATCCCAAATTCTGCACCTGAAACCATGTACCACTAGCTGGAGAAAGAAGGGGCTCTCTACATCCTTCAAGAGTTAGGGTCTCAGAAACTCACAGGGGCCAGTTCTACCCTTTCCTGTAGGGTCATGATGAGTTTTGGCATGGACTCAATGGCAGTGAGTTTTTTAGGGTTTTATTAGGTGGAGATGGGGACTGGCGAAGGAATCTGGATAATTGTCCTGTCTAACCAGGGGTTCTCAACCTGTGGGTCACGACCCCTTTGGGAGTTGAACAACTCTTTCACGAGGGTCTCCTAATACCATCGGAAAACACATAAATATTTCACAATAGATAATTACATATTGTTTTGTGATTAATCACTATGGTTTAATTATGTTTAATTATGTTCGATTTGTAACAATGAAAATGCATCCTGCATATCAGATATTTACATTATGATTCATAACAGTAGCAAAATTATAGTTATGAAGTAGCAACAAAAATAATTTTATGATTGGGGGTCGCCACAGCATGAGGACCTGAATCAAAGGGTTGTGGCTTTAGGAAGGTTGAGAACCACTGAACTAAGGGATGAGCTTGCTGCCCCAGCAGTAGCCTCAGCATCTTTTTCTGGCAGTACCCCATTCTGATGTGCCTCTCCCTCACACTTGCAAAACTTCTTTCTCCCTGTCTGCACAGTTTTTCAACTGCCTTTCTTCCAAGCTACCAGAGAAACGCTAGCTGATCATAACTGCAGACTTCTATTCTGAGCCCTTTACCTAATCTCTGCCAACACCAAAAGACATGCAAGAAGGCTTTATTTATTTATTCCAGAAGGATGGTATGCTGGTAGCAAAGATCTGAGCTTAAATTAACACACATGCAAACACAGACGAGAGAGAGAGAGAGAGAGAGAGAGAGAGAGAGAGAGAGAGAGAGAGAGAGAAACAAACATATCACCGTGTTTCATTGTCTTCCTTATCTGTCTCTCTGCCTGCCTGCCTATCTTTCTCATTTATATATATATATCATAAAATTTGAATTCGAAGTGAAATACCATGGGACTAGTATTCACACATTTATTTTGAAATCAAAAGCCTTGTGATTTAAGGTGAAATCAGACTTGGTTTTCCTAATAGAAAATAAAGTGTTCAAAGGAGAAGATGAACATCATTGCTTTCCAATCTTTTAAAGGGCATTGCATTTCAGTTTGGTTGGTGAACAAATAAACTTTCTTCTCAGAGATTGATCAACTGACTTTTAATTTTTTTATACATTCACTTGTTTTTCGTTTTTTTGTTTTTGTTTTTTTAGTTTCTTTGCTTAATGAGCACATCATTATTCAAGAGCAAGCTAAAATTCATGGGAGTTATAGCTGGAGCATATACTCCTGGAAACACATGGCGGTGGAAATTGCTGCTGAAATAGAAATACCCAAAATTCTACTGCGGACTTGAGAAAAACAAAGTCCCAAATTTACAGATCTAGTCTGATTCTTTTTTTTTTTTTAATTTAAAATGAGGAAATTTAAACCATAGAGACATCAGCTACCAAAAATGGAACTTTGGTGCCAACACTGAGATTTAAGCTCAGAATTTTTGACTCTCGTCTTATTCTTTCCACAACAGCACAATTTCTTTCTGAATGCACAGAAAGTGTGTTAGCCACTTACACATTTATATGTTATAAATTCATTAAATTGATATCCAAGAATAGCGATTAATTCTACATAATAAATGGGCCTTGAATTGTCAATATAAATGTGGTAGTTACATAATTTATGTCAAATTGGGACTTGAGAGGAATAAAAGTGAAGGGGTGGAGTCCAGTTGGCAAACGGGATGTAGCCAATGAGGCCTCTGTGTGGGCATTGCCTTCTCCTGTGGATTCTGGGAACTCCAGTATTTCCTCCTTGGAGGAGGTGGACACACACTGTCTCTCACTGATCAATCCCTGCAAGATATCTCTGAGGAGATACGTATAGTCTAAAAAGCCCTATGTTGGGCTGCTATGAGTTAGAATCATATTGACTTGATGACAGTGGGGATAGGACTCCACACAGGCAATGTCTGCAGCTAATGTACATTAACCTAAATAGAGCCAACAGATTCCCTCTTGGATGTGAGAATTTTACTTCTGAAAATATGTTGGTGCTAACTCTTTTAAGATGTCATTTTTAAGTTATGAAAGTTGAGTTCTATTTCTAGTTAGTTGAGTACATTTCTTATGAAAGAGGTTTTTAAAATGCTTTTTCTGCATGTATAAGGATAATCCTAGTTGTGCAGTGATTAAAATACACAATGCCTCATCAACACAGATATCTTCCTTTCTAAACCACAGTCTATTCCACAGGAAGAGTAGAGACAGTGTGTTTCTATCTGACAGTTTTATAGCCTTGGAAATTAAGAGTCAGTTCATTGTCCTTGTGGGACACTCTGAATCTGAATTGATCCAGTGGTAATGGGTTTGGTCTTTTGGTTTTATAAAGATAATTATGTAATTTTTTCTCCCTTCATTAAATTAATTTGGTTTATCACATTTATTGATTTCAATATGTTCAACCAACTTTGCATTGCTGTGAAAATACCATTTGACCATGAAGTAGAATTCTTTTGATGTTACTAAATTCAGTTTGCTAGTAGTTTGTAAAGGATAGTTGCACCCATGTCCATAAGAATTAGTAGTCAGTACTTTCCTTGTGATTTAACAGAATATTTTTTTATTAAAAGGCATTTGTCACAATTTAATTTCTATTTGACTTCCTAAGACAATCCTTGAAAAATCATTTATAGAATTACTGTATATACTCAAGCATAGGCCAACCAGAATATCAGCCAAGACACCTAATTTTACCACAAAAGGTGCATTAAAAAATGTGCTGAAAAACTGGGCTTATATTCAAGTATATCCCGTTAATACTTCTTCAATTGTAAATAACACCTATACAAATATAAATATTCCTACTGCTTAAGAACAGAGATTTTGTAGACAGATATTTTGGCTTTAATCCTAACTGAATGAGTTGTTAGCTTTCTCACTTAAGGCAAGTTAAGTACCTCTTCAAAGCTTATTTTCCTCATCTTTAAAAAGGGAGAAAATAATTTTACATGTATTTGCTTTGATAATTAAATATGCAACTATACAATTATGCAAAGGAATAGTATATTCCTTGGCTAAGAGTATATTTTGACAAATATCCTTCATCATTGATATTGATTTATTATTCAACAAAGATCATGTGTACTCCATTTCTCAATAACCAGTTCAAGGTTATGTTTTTCCCTCTGTTGTCTTTAAATATACTTTCTACATTGGTTTCTCTCTTTTCTAAATTGCATCTACATCCCTTGACCATTTTTATATACTTTAATGCATATATTCTTGCATTATTTCATATTTTTAAAGTAGTTGTCCTGTCTCTAAATGTAGTATGGAACTGTATTATATAATGTGAGAAATAAAAAACAAAGATAGTAGAGGAAACAGATAGTTGAGTAGATTCGACAAATATATTATTTAATTTTTTTAATTAAGAAGACTTTTAGGCTTGTAGATATAATTGAATTTTATATAGAATAAAAGTAACAACAAATTGCAAGCAAACTTTCTGTGTTAGGCAGGGGTCTCTACAGAAACAAAACCAGGACACTTATGATTTATATATATATAGGTTTATACATCATGAAGGAATATAACAGTTAATTTGTTCACACAGCAGTACAGAAGGTTCAGTTCAACTAATTTCTGTGAAACAGTTAATATACTGGAAGTCCTTCAACTCACAAGGGCTGCCGGGTCCAACGTCAAGATATCACACATCTGGGTCTTCCCTTGGGCAAGGAAAGCAGAGTCCACCCATAGGCAGCAAACAGCAGGGTGGATCAGCAACAGTCAGCAGCTCAGGAGCTTAGCGAAGCAGACCAAGATAGCACATTGAACACAAGCAATGCAAGGTGACAAAATCCAACAGATTCAAGCTCAAGTGATATACACACCAATGGTATGGTGAAGCAGGTCTCGAAGGAGCCTCAAGCTCTAGGGACATGATCCAAGGGTTGGCTCATCCCACAGGTAGTGTAGCTCACAAGTTGAGGCAGAGAATTAACTAAAGCAGCCACAAACTGGCTCAATCACCAGAGGGCAAGATAGGGTATGGGGGGAAAGGGGCATGCTGTGCAGAACCAAATATGTCTTTGCCCTCCAATAAAACTGTGACCTGATTAATCCCAACTGTTCCTATTGGCAGGTTGGCACAATAAACCTATCTATCACAGTTCCCAAAAATTAGAATAGAATAAAATGTCACAGTTTTAATACTGGAAAATAGAGACAATTGAAAAATGTTTTCAAAATTTCTAGCTATTTCCTTCACATTGCCATTCAAGTATAAAGTCTGGGGAGGTGTGCATCAAAATTTTAAATTGATATGCATTGTTCTTGAGAAATTCCTGGAAGTTATATCACACCAGAAGAAGGAAGCACAGAAGGAGGGTACCTATGAGTTATAGGAAGCTACTGCCCCAACATGATCATATGACACAAAGATTTCTATGAGGAGTGTTTTTAGGACAATTCAGAAAAATAGTTATACTTTAAGCCCTGAGACCACTAGGACAGATTTGATCAGACCCAAGTTATGAGTGCTTTTTCTCAGAAAATAGTGAAAGTGATATATTATTTGATAGTTGTGAATCTGTGGAAGGAGCCTTGGTGGTACAGTGGGTTATGAGTTGGGCTGCTAACTGAAAGGTCAGCATTTCAAACCCACCAGGTGCTCTAGGGGAGAAAGATGAGGCTTTCGACTCCCATAACAATGTATCATCTCAGAAACCCACAGGGGCAGTTCTACAGAGCTAGTGAGAATTGGAGGCTCCTGGAGTTGTCCCAAGTCAGATTTAGCTAAACAGCAACAGCTAATGTGGCTAGGTGCTGTCAAACAGGTCTTACTTGTAATGATTGACCGTATGAACAAAACAAAATACTCCTGGATCCTGCACCATCCTTATGGCTGTTATATTTGTGCCTATTGTTGCAGCTATTGTATCAGTCCATTTCAAATTTAAGGTATTTTTCTCCGACCCTTTATTTCACCAAACATGGTATCTTTCTCCAAGGACAGATTTCCCCTGACACCATATACAGGTATCTAACTGGCTATAGCTCCTCCAAACAAATTTTAAAAAGAAAAAAATAACTTTAGAAAAGGCAATAAGTAAAATGTAAACATGCATCCTACACTATGCAATTGTAAATGATAATTACATGTCAAAATATTATAAACATTGATCAATAAGAAAATGCAAATAATAATTTAATTACATTAAATTTCAAGAATAAGAAAAGGAAAAGCATTTATATCTAGTGTTAGAGAAAGTGGTAATGAAATTAAATTTAATAGAGACAATATTTGAAACTTAAATTTGATAATTTCATACACATATCATTTAAAAATACTGAGATATTCTCTAGAGTATAAAAGTGAATGTGTTTAACATGTTTGCCTTGGGGAAATGCAGAAAGAGAAAAGAAGAAAAATGGAAACTTCTGTTAATCATTTTTTAAAGTATGTAAATTTACAAGTTTAAAATATTTTATATCAGTATAATCTCAAAAATATACAATGATGAATACTCTGATGGGCATTAGTGTATATTATTATGAGAATACAATGAAATAAATGCTAAACTCTAAAAGGAGGATATTAAAACATTTCCTCGTCTCGTGCAGTATAGCGATGATGAAACATACAATTTTCCTATAGTTTTTTTAATGCTCCCCCACCCCACTATCATGATCCCTATTCTACCTTACAAATCAGGCTGGACCAAAGGATGTACACTGGTACAGATAGGAACAGGAAACACAGGGAATCCAGGACAGATGA
>NW_022111379.1:23918781-23921106 GCF_000313985.2 Echinops telfairi
CAAGTAGAAAGCAAATGTTTTGAGAATGATGATGGCAACATATGTACAAATGTGCTTGACACAATGGATGGATGGATTGTAATAAGAGTTGTATGAGCCCCCAATAAAATGATTAAAAAAAGAACATTTCCTCAAATATAACATTTTTTACCAAAAATATTTTCTACCAAAATAAAATATTTTCCACTGTTATTCATGCAGGCCCTGAAAACAACAGACAATTCTATATTTAGGGGCATGGACAACACTATGTACATAATGTTCTGTGACTCCCGTAAAATCTGTATATTTAGTGATCCAGATGTGTACATTGATATATATGATTGCATAAGTGACATGAGGATTTACTCACAATAAAAACATGATTGTTATGTCTTCAAATATGCATTGTTTCTTAAATTTTTCTGCCTGCAAAGTTTCTTTCCACAAATTCTATTTCCTTTCTCATGCCTGAGTAAAGACTTTTCCCCTAACAATATTCCACACCAGATAAAGGCAGTAGGCTGTAACTGCAGCACATCTGTTTGAAGACGAAACATTGAACTCGAAGTGTTTTATGTAGACCTGAAGCATGCTGTTTGCTAGAAATTGAGAGTCTGGTAAGTGAGATTTTCAACAATTCTGAGCTAAGTTTCTTTTGCCTAAAACAAAATGGCTTTTCACTTCTCCCTATAACACACTGTTCATTGCTAACTAAACTTTCTGTCTACTTATTTCAGACTGCCTTCAGCAGCGGAACTTACAAAGCTATTGAACTTTAGAGGTAATGTGGAATTCTGACAGAATTCTTGGCAGCCTCATTTTTTCCATGATGTTATAATCGGGTATACGTGTTTATAAGTGTGTCAGGAAAAGAAAAGAAACTTGGAATGTGAGCAGTGATATATGAGAAACAATTAAAAGAAACTTAAGTAAAAATAAAATGGCAGGCAAAATCTTGAGGTTTATAGTGTCATATTTAATGAAAGCAAATTTGCTAATATCAAGGTTTTTT
Source organism: Echinops telfairi (assembly GCF_000313985.2). NCBI lineage: Eukaryota > Metazoa > Chordata > Mammalia > Afrosoricida > Tenrecidae > Echinops > Echinops telfairi. The sequence goes on from NW_022111379.1 coordinate 23,919,776, forward strand.
TAATTTCCTATAAGTTAGGTCTATTTGAGAATCAATTAATGAATTATGGTACAATCAATCATTTGGATCTTACTGAACATGGTGGAAGAATTACATACACACCGTAAAATAAGCAGCTTTAAAGTAAATATCAATTAGATAAAATGAATTGTTTAATATAAGAATGCTTTGGAAATGGGAGGGCAAGCTCTACCAACATTACATTCATTTTCCTCAAAAACATTTTACCTGCAGTCAATGGCTTAAGTTAAATGTGGGGCAACTATCTTCAAATAAAACAGCTATCTACCTGTATATCTGCCTAATGTAATAATTTATGTTTAAATTAGTAGGAAACAGGCAGAAACCTAGACCAGAGGATATTTTGTATGCCTTCTTGTAGTTTGAAGCGGATAAAGTAAGCATTCAGAGAAAGTACAAAAGTTGGAACCTTACCCTTAAGCCACAGCATTTTTCCTTAAGCCTGAACACTTAGGGAGACTGCAATCCGGTTTTCTTTTATTGCTCCAGCTAAGTTGGAGGAAGAAAGCAGGGTCATCCTGCTGGCTCACAGCGAGCTTGGATGGCTGAATCTTTATACTTTCCAGATCCTCGGGGGCATACAGTGTGCAATAAAATAAAACTGACAGAGAACTAAATAAGCCACAGCTACACTCCTCCGCAGCCAAAAAGAAGTGAAAATTCTTGACTCCTTGATACATTTGTTGTCCTGTCTCCAGGAACTTGGAGACAAATGAAAACTGCAAACAAACAAATGGATTGGTAATCACAGTGAAGCAATATGTGCACCGAGTCCTTCAAGAATGCCTCTAAATTCTAATCTAGTGTTGTCAATTTGTTCTTGGATGTAGTCTTTTCTTGTTTGTTTGTTTGTTTGTTTCAAACAGGCTAGGGTTGATTTCATTGCTTTTATACAGAAACACTCTCAGTGCAGAGGGGCTGGAATAAATGTTCAATGAATCATAACCTACAAACGAAGTAAAGGATGTGCTTAGATTTCAGGGAAAATATAAACTTACAAGTGAAGTAACAATATAATTTTAGATAACCAATGCTGGAAGAAAAAAAATTAAGAAATTTGACCTAATTATACCTGATTTTCATTTGAGAAGTATTAATACATGAACTATGAATATGTGACAATTATTTTTATGATATAAAAATAAATTTCTTAAATAAAAGAATAACACAGTTTTATATTATAATAGTAAATTCAGAAAAACTGATACAAATTATTAAAACTTACCCATAACCTCATCATAGAAAGACACCACTTCTTAACATCAAAGTGTTTTTCATATATATATATATATATATATATATATATATAT
>NW_022111379.1:23922046-23940421 GCF_000313985.2 Echinops telfairi
GGAGGGACAGCAGAGAAGAGGGTGGGGGGAGACGTCGGACAGTGTAACTTATGACAAAACTATAATCAGTTGTGAATTATGAAGGGTTCAAGAGGGAGGGGGTGAGGAGGGAGGGGGGAAATGAGCAACTGATATTAAGGGCTGAGTGGAGGGCAAATGTTTTGAGAATGATGAGGGCAGCAAATGTGCATATATGCTTGACACAATGGATGGATGTATGGATTGTGATACGAATTGTACGAATCCCCAATAAAATAATTTTTTTTAAATGATAGTATGCCAATCTTCAAGGAGCTCAAATTATGTCCCTTTTAAATAGTCTTTGATATTTTCAAACAAAAATGCAACTGAAAGAGTAAGATCAAAGCTAGGGTTAGGGTTAGGTAAAATAAAAATATATAAAATTAAAAAAAAAAAAGAGTAAGATCAAGCCTGGAGGGTGAATGGGGCAAGGTTTCCCGGTGAAATGATCTTATTACCTTTGAAGAGTGAGCAAGTCCATTGTTGTGATAGGAAAAAAGGCCTCAGGACAACTTTCCTGGTCCTTTCCCAAGAATGTAAACTTCAATTTTCTTAAAATTTATTCATAACAAATCCACATGATGGTCCTATTTCCTTCACGATAAATCTTTCAAGATCAATGCTTTGTATCTCTAAAAAATTGTTCTAATAGCTTTTGAACTAATCTCTGTGCATTGAGTTTAATAGCCTCGCAGAGCCCTAGTGGACTGGGGGCTACACTTTGGGCTGCTTTTAGGTTACTAAACACAATGTGAGGAGTTTGAACCCACCAGCCCTGTCAATGCATATTTGCAACAATTTGTAATATTAATGATATCGTTTGATAAATTCTTCGTTCGATGGGTCACAGTCTCTGGAATGAGTAAAAATATCTCTTTCAGTTGGTCAGGTAACTAGCTGTCTTTTTAATGTATTGGCATAGACTAGTGAGTGCTTCCAGTATATATTGTATCAGTTTGTGATAACATTTTAATTGGTAGTCCATCAAGTTCTGGTGCTTTCTCACTAGTGCCTTCAGTGCAGCTTGAGTCCAAACTTGGTTCCTTCAGAACCACCTGGTCTTAGTCTGGGCTACTTCAAATGGCTGAGTGCTTTGTAGTATAGTGACCAGGAATATTCCTTTCATCTTCCTTTGATGCTTCCTGCATCACCCAATATTTTGTCCATGGAAACTGAAGAAAATTTCCAACAATAGTACACTAGATACTTGCAAATTTTGTTCAATTTTTCAGTTTGAGATATGTTGAGCATGTTCTTCCTGTTTTGTTTACTAACACCAGGTCGTTGGACCTTTCACTATAACATTTGCCTCTCTCTTCTTGAACTGCCTTTCTGATTTTTCCTATTCAGCAATTTCATCATCACTTATTCCACTTATTTTAGTTACTCTATTTTTAAGAGCAAATTTCAGAGTCTTTTTTATCATCCACTTTGACATTTATTTACTTTTACATTTTTTTTATGATCTTTTGCTTTGGTCCTCAGTGCATCCAAACAGCCTCTAAATTCAGATAGGATGTATTAACAGTTCTGTCAATTTGTTGTACTGTGGTGGCATTTGTGTTGCTGTGATGCTGGGCATCACTGTATTTTCAATGCCAGCATGGTCACACAAAGGGAACAGGTTTCAGGAGAACTTCCAGACTAAGAAGAGACTGCGAAGAAGGAATCATCTGTCCACTTCAGAGGAATTAGCTGCTGAAAGCTTTATGCACAGCATTGAAACATTGTCAGATACTGAAGGCATATGAATAGAAGTAGAAATTGTTCAGATAGTGACAGAAGATGTGCCCATCCTGTCATAAGGCACTCAAAATATGACTGAGAAAGAAATGCCTTTTCAAAGTAGAGTCAAACACAATTGTATGAATTGAGGAAAGCCTTTGGGAAATTGATTTGCTGATAGGACAGCACTCAAAATAAGAAGATACAGCTACAAAAATCTGCTACTACTAATAACATGGAAACATAATAAAGTATGAATCTAGGAAATAGCATGTCATCATATCTGAAATGGAATCCATAATGCTCCATATCCTGGTGTTAGTGAGCTGAAATTGACAGATACCAGGCATTTGAATCAGAAACTCATATGGTTTACTATGCTTAGAATCAAACATTCAAGAGAAGTGGCATCTCAATCATCAAAATGACATATCGAGATCTATTTTGAAATGCAATTTGGTTTGTAATTAGATTATATCTTTCCAAATTCTAGGAGATCCAACGAACACAACTATTCACATTTATGCACCAACCACTAAATTTAGTGATGAAAAAACTTAAGAATTTTACCTATAGTTTCAATCTGAAATTGATCAAGAACAGTATTTGGAAAATTGGGTCTTGGTTATAGAAAGAAAGGTGGAGATTTCACACTAGAATTTTTCACAAACAACAATTTGTTCATTGCAAATACCTTTTTAAAAAAACACAAGGTGATATACACATGGACGTCTCTATATGAACTACACAGAAATAAAATTGACTCCATATGTGGATGAGGCACCGGAGTTCAATATCAGCAACTCAAATGAAGGCAGTGTTCAACTGTGGAGCAGACCACAAAATGCTCCTATATAAGTTCAGTTTGTATCTGAAGAAAGCTAAAAGAAGCCCATGAAAGACAAAATACAACTTTGAGCATAATCCACCTAAATTTTGAAAACATATCACAAACAGATTTGATGCTTTTAACACTAATGACAGTTAGTAAGATAAACTGTGGGAGGACATCAAGAACATCATTCATAAAAAAAGCAAAATATCATTAAAAAGATATGAAATAAGGAAAGAATAATGTGATGTCAGAAGAAACTGGAGAACTTGCTTACAGTCATAGAATAGAAAAGGGAAATGGAATAAATGAAGTCAAAGAGATGAACAGAAAATTTCAAAAAGAGGTGAACAGAAAATTTCAAAAACTCAAGACTACAAAATAAAATACTATAATGAAATGTGCAAAGACCTAGCATAAACAAAAAGGATGAACATGCTCAGCATATCTTTAATTGAAATAAGAAAATCTGCAAGTCTTGGGTTGCAATATTTAAAGATTCTGAAGGAAAAAATTGTTAGGTAGCTAGCACAGTGACTGGGGTGTCCATTGTGCATGCTCAGAAGTTTAAACTTCTGGCCAGGAAGGGGTGATACACCTAGGTGGGTGTTACATCTGGATTGGCCCATGTGGGCCAGGTGAATTCAGTTCAGCCAATGGAGTAGACCAGGATCGTAGACCACAGCCCCCAGTGAAGCACCTGAAAAGCCAGAATCCAGAGCCTTGAGGCATCTTCTGCTTGTCAAGCTGCACCTCAAAGGCTATGCCAGGACTCCGTGTGCGGGTATGAAGTGCCCTGAGGTGCCTGTGTAAAACCTGAAGCTTCTTCTATCGTTCATAAAACTCACTTGGATCATGATCAAAGCTTTGGAGTGAATTCTTTCTCGAGCTAAGCCAAGGTCCAAGGTATTTCTCACACGATAGAAATCTAACAAAATATTGACTGATGCAGGAAGCATCACGAGATGGTGGAGAGAAATAAACTGACACTGTACCAAAAAGAACTCGTCGATTTTCCACGATTTCAAGAAGTAGCATATAAGCAAGAACCAAAGATAATGAAGGAAGATGTCTGAGGGGGACCAGCCTCCCCACTACCAATGGATTGTAATGGGTCCAAGGGGCTGTTGTGTAATTTAGAAGTAAATTAAAGAGACATCAGACAAGATAAAGCATGCAGGGGCTCACCTCTCATGACTTCAGGAGCCAGGTCCAAGGAGAGAAATCAAGTAATATAATCTGATCAATTTATATAATCTGGGGCACACAGACCACAATAGGCATACGTATAGCAGCAGGGGCCCAGCTAGGGGTATGTGAAAAGACATATACATAACAAGATGGGCAGACTTTAGCATCAAGATGGCAGCCTAACGTTGGTCATCAGAGTTGGCTTGAACACAGGGGTCTGATTGTTCCTCTGATAAGGAACAATCCGTTATCCTTATCAGAACAGAGTGGGTCCTACTTAGAGTAGAACAGACAATAGGGTCTCATTTCAAATAACCTTTAGGCAAATAGCCTTTAAGCAGTTGGCCTCCAAGGGTATGGTCAGTGACCATGTGTTGGCAAACAGCACCTTACACTTGGTATTATTTTTTTGGGTGGGGGGGGGCATTGTGGGGAATAACTTTTACTAAGGATAATTTCAGTGGGATACAAATCCAACCCACAAGCGCGAAGGTTCCTTTGACTGGAGCCTTGGCCTCACAGACTTTTTAACGTATGAATGCTGAGAGTTTGTCACCATACACTCTCATCCCTGCTCTATTTCCCACACATGTCTGAGGTGCACTGAAAGCATTAGGCTAAAACAGGCTGCAGGAATTGGGAGGATACCAACTGAAATGTTTTAACAAGCTAAGAGAGCACTGGAAGTACTCACTCTTCTAAGCCATTAAATTTAGAAAACAGCTACTTGGGTAACTGAGTGGAAGAGAGCTTTTAACCAACTAACTGAAAGAGATCCATACCATTCCAAAGAAAAATTACCAACCAAATGCTCAAATTGTAGAACAATAACATTAATATCACATGGAAAGACAATTTTGCTAAAAAGTATCCATCAATGGTTGTGGCAGTACATTGACAGCGAGCTGCCAGGGGTTCAAGCTGAATTCAGTAGAAGAAAGTGGAACAAGGGATATCACTGCTGATGTGATGGTGTCAGATGGATCTCCACTCAAGGTAGAGTATACTGGGAAGATGTTTACTTTTGTTCTATTGACAATGTCATAGCATTTTATTGCATGGATCATAGCAAACCACGGATAACTTTGGGAAGAATAGGAATTCCAGTATCCCTAATTGTGCCCAGATGGAATGTGTAAATGGATCAAAAGGCAGTTGTGGGAATCACAAAAGGGAATACTGGTGTTTTAAATAGAGGGAAGGTAGGTATCAGGACTGTAAATTATCATTATACTTATTAGATCTGTATGCTAAACTAATAATCAGAGAAGCACGCTGAGCTAATAATTAGAGAAGATGGATTATATGAAGAACAACTTGTCTGGTTTAGCAGACACCTCCGTGATGTAGATGACAAACTTTGCTTGTTGAAAGTTAAGAGGACTTGAAACACTTACTGATGAAAATCAAGGATTGCAGCTTTTAGTATAAATTAGGATTCGATGTACAAAAGACCCAAATCCTCACAACTGACCCAATAGGGAGCATCATGCTATACTGAGAGAAGAGTGTAATTGTCAAGGATTTCATCTTGCTCAGATTCACCACTATTCATTGAAGTAGAGGTCAAGAGATTAATAGACACACTGCATTGGGTCAACCTGCTGCAATAGCCCTCATTAAAGTATTGGAAGGCAAGGATGTCATTTCGAGGACTAAGTGTGCCTGATCCATGCCTTGCTATTTTCAGTTGCCTCATATGCATGTGAAAGGTGGACATTGAGCCATGAAGAAAGAAGAATAGAGGCATTTGAATTATGGTGCTGGTGAAGAAAATTGAAAGAACTTTGGACTGCCAAAAGGACAAATATGTCTCAGGAATACTATCCCTACTTGATAATAGTTCATACGTTTCAGGAGAGACTAGTCACTGGAGAAATTCTTCATGCTTGGTAAAGTAGAAGGGCAGCAAGAAAGAGGACGGACCTCAAGAAGATGGATTGACAAGGTGGCTACCACAATGGGATCAAACAGCAATTGTGAGGATGATGCAAGACAGGCAATGTTTTGCTCTATTTTATATATCGTCACTATGAGTCAGAGCTGACTCCAGGGAATCTACCACCATCATAAAGGTTATATTTTGACTTTCATGGACTTTGAAAAGTTTTTCTTGAGCCTCAGCCTTAACTTGTGTATAAGTCATTTCTGGTTGGCTCTACTGTCAGCTCCTAACCTTGTTTTGGTTGATGATATTAATCTTTTCTATTTCCTTTTCCCAGGGATATTGTCAGTTTGATGCCTGTGTTGACGATCTACTGAGATGGGTGTGTATAATCACTATTTATATTGCTACCAAAGGTAGTTTCAATGAAGAAATCATTGGCACTCCAAAGTTCTCTCATGCAATATCCATCTTCCATTAAATGCTCTATTTTTCCAACTACTAATCCTTCCCCTTTACTTTCTACTTTCACATCCAATAGCCATTAATTATGAATGTATCATGATTGCACATTTGATCAATTTCAGACAGAAGTGCTTTGTCGAATTCTTCAGGTTCTTTATGACTGGCTTTCATAAATTAGAATAACAATGGTATAGTAACTACTCTTCCTTGTGAGCAAATAGTAATTATTCTATTAAACACATTATACTTGAAGATAGATCTTGATTTTTTTACAATAAATATGAGTATACTCCTTTTGAATATTATCATCCCAGCATAGGAATCCATATAATTATTCAATTCAATATGGCCAATACCTATACATTTCAGCTCACTAATGCCCAGGATATCAAATTTTATGCAGTCCATTTAATTTTCACAACTTGTTCTTTTCCTTGACCCATTCTTTGGACATTTCATGTTCTAATTACTAAGGCACTTTTGAAGGTAATTTGTTTTTCTCCTTTTGCGTAGTCCCTTATCAGCAGATGTAGGTTCTGACAGCTTCATCAGTAAGGCCAATTCTTTTTGAGGAGACAGCTTTTGATGCTCCGGTGCCTTCCGACCCAGGAGCTCATGTTTCAACGTTCTATCAGACAGCGTTCTCTTCCTATTCCTAAGCTTCTAGGTCGTTAGTATCTCAGAAGTGAACTCCTTTGCTCTTTTCCCTAGTTTGCCTTAGTCTGGAAGCTCTGCTGAAACCTGGTCACCACAGGGGGCCCTGCTCCTATTTGAAATACTCATGACATCGCTTTCAGCATCACAGCAACATGAAGGCAACTGCAGTACGACAAACTAGCAGAGCTGTGGTGGATGTTCCTGGTAACATTGTTTAAAGTAGAGGACATAGTTCAATTGTGTTCTTTATCCACAAGACGGTAAATACCCTTTGATAGGGGAGTTGATGGAGGATATTTTAAAAGTTATACTTCGTTCAAATACAATTCTACTAGTTCAATGTCTTTATAAAAGTTTATGTAGTCATTAAAAATTACATACAGGAGCAGTCACGCGTTGGGGTTCATAGCTTTATATATCTTTCCAAATGCATGCAGCTGTTTTCACAAGTGTAATCAAGATACGGAAGAATTCTCTCACCCCCGAATTATTTCTTCTGCTCCCCACGAGGTCCATGCATTTATTGTGTGGTTGTTAGATGCTGTGGGGTCAGTTTGGACTTATATGGACCGTATGTACAACAGACAACACCATTCCCAGTCCTGGGTCAGCCACAATCATGGCTGTCCAGTAAGTCTATTGCTGCAGTCACCATGCCAATCTGTATGGTCCATGCCTGGTTCTTCCTGATTTCCAAAGTATGTGACATGGACTCTCGCCATCCTGGCTTCTAAGGACCATTTTGGTTGTTCTTCCAAGATCGATTCGTTTTTTCCTTTGGCAATCGATAGTGTAATTAATATTTTTCACCATCTTTTTACCCTTACCTCAACATATGATATATTTTCTGCTCAGTAGTATATTTAGTTAGTTTGGTGTTTTGTTAGTTTTATGTATCTGTTAGGTTAGTGTTATATATCTGTTAGTTTTCTTAGTGTTACATATCTGTTATATAGTTAGTTTTACATTTATATTTAACTATATAACTATCTGGTATATGTTATGTGAAGGAATAATTTGTTTTTTTATACTGATGACAACAGTCGGTTTATACATTTACCTGTTGCTAAACAATTTGCTTATTTCTAGGTTTGGTGATTATGAATAAAGTTGCTCTAAGTATTCATCCCTGGATTTCTGAAAGAAAAATCTTAAAGCCTCCAATAGTAATAGTGCATTTGTTAATTTCTATTTCCGGCCTTGTCAGCTTTGTTTCATTTATTTTTATTCTCTTTTGTTAAATTCATATATATGTTTGAATATCTTATCTTCCTTATCATTATGTGATGTCTCTATTTTACCAGGTGAATTACCTATTGTCCTTATGATACGTATTTTTGCATCTTATTTTCTACCAATCTATGTTTATATATTTAAAATTATATACATTAGACAGCATTAATTTAGTGATTATATATTGATCCATCCTGAAAATCTTTCATTTAATTTGTATTTTAGACTGTCTACATTGAATATAACAGCTATTTCTTATTAACACTATGTAATTGTTATATAAATCATTGATCAATTACATATTTGTTAGATTAAAATCCAGTACTATTTTTGCTATTCTCTCATCTATAGCTTGCAGACTAATATTTGCAGCTCACAAAAAGTATTTATTATTTAAACTATCATAATGTTATAAATGAAATATTTAAATATTCTATGAATTCATAGAAAAATTTATTTTTATTACCCTCTAACAATACTTTTAATATATATTTTTTGTAAGTTAATTAATTTGTACTGTATTGTTTTCTTCTAGCTGTTTAATTCTTTTTTATATAGGGTAAGAAACAAAGTATTGTCTGGTTACATGTATCTTTATGTCTTATATTAAATAGTTTCTAAAGCAACTTCTAAATTTTTATCATAAAATTTGGATTCACCATTAAATTATTGAAATATAAGGAAAAATAATGTAGAGAAGCAGAGTCTGAGGATGTTATTTAATGTATATCTTTTATATGTGAACTATTAATCATGATAGTATCATGATAGAGCTAAACTTATATTTTTGCTATATGATATCTCATATTACATATGTACATGGAATTCTTTTGTTAACCTCAGAGAACTGAAATTTGTTGCTTAGTGTTCTTAGTTATTTGCTTTAAATTTTTTTTAAAAATTATTGAATCATCCTGGTTTAACTTCACAACAAGGCTTTCTCATTTTAAAATTGTGTTTGTACTTTTAGTATAATCTTCAATCTGACATTTATTTATAGATATCTTTTCAAGCCAGTCTATCTTCAAGTGGAAGCTGGGTAGTTAAAATTGAATACTATAATCCCCAAATGTATATAAACAGGCAAATATAAACTGTCACAAATCACAATGTTTAAAAACCAGTGAAAGAATAATGGTATCATCATGGTGAATAGAACTTTCACTCTGTCCAGCCCATAGCTCACTTACTTCAAATGTGTAATATCTAATTTATCGTCTAAGTGGGATACTGAGGGAAAATAATATATTAAATATTCACTCACTGTCATCAAGTTGATTCCAACTCATATGACCCTATGGGATAGAACTCCTCGTGTGGGTTTTAGAGACTGTAAGTCTTTACAAGAATAGAAAGTCTCATCTAGTAGCAACTCTCTCTCTCTCTAAATTAAAGAACTGAATTTTAAATTCTAGTACATATCTTTTGTAACACAATAAATAGCCTTAAGAATCCATCAGAGAGCCTGAATTGAACTAAGGACAGAGACATAAAAATAAATCAACAATTGCCTATATGCATATAAACATAGGGTTTTTGTCTTATTTGTTCATGGCCTGACCTAAATGTGAACTATCCAACACTCTTTTTCCAGACCCATTTCTGATCTGATAAATAACATATATTTCCTGTTGTTTTTTACTATGACCTACATTTCTAGTCTGTTTCTTAGATCGATTCCCAATAGAAAAGAAATATGAATGCAAGGTATGCATTTAAACAAGGTATACATGAATAATAAAAAGATGTTGCTTAGGTACTTTAACTATAGTATATATCTTATAGAACTATTCGCTGAAATACCAAACCAACTGCCATTGAATTGATTCTGACTGAGAGCAATCCTCTGCAAGGTTCCTGAGGCTATCCATATTTAGAGGCGCTGATAGGCTCATCTTCTGCCTTGGAGCTGCTGGCAATGCTTCCCATTTAGCACCATGAAGGCTCCTTGCAGAACCACAGTGACAGGAAAATAAAGTGATACGGTTGTAATGGTCTATTGACTTGAATCGACCTTCTACTGGTAGTGTGAGGAAAGTTAAGTTTCTTCATGATTACAACTAATTACAGTGTAGATCTACTGTACACCTAAAGAAATCTCTTCTATCACCACATGGAATTAGCCAACTTCTCTTCTCCAGTTATATGACACCATTGATAATAAATGTCAATTTCACCACTACATAAAAGTGTGTGGGGAGAAGACCTCAGTTACTGACAGTAGCTTTACATTTATTTCAAATTGAATCATGACAGATAATTTGCTGTTACTTCAATTCAGAGTATATTTCATTCCATTTTATATTATAGCTTTCTATAAATCCAAAACCATTCATAAAATGGCACCACCACACAATTTACTGCCAGATTTTAGTGAAAAGTTGTTTGTACTTTTGGAAATAAGCATTCCAAATTAATTGACCAATTAATATGCACTTACTGTTTTCTTAAACAGTGATCAGCATTATTCATGGCATTGCTTTCCAATAAAGTCATTGGAAGTGTAATTGGTGAACAAGGAGAAACGCACAATGCATTATTGATGCCAAAAAGATTTAAAGTGATATGTGGTATAGGAAAGCACTTGGAAACTATTATTGATGTTTTCATACACAGTGATCCTTACAACAATGCATTTAATATTAGTATATAGTTTTGTGATTATTGGAGCAAGCTCTTTTTTCCATTAGTTGAATATATTCTCTTGAAGAAACTGATGCTCTTCAAGTACATAACATGAATTTTATTTCTTCGTCAATACTCTAAATATCCATTGAGGTAGTAGGTAAGGAGTAAATCCTTTATGGGTTGTTTTCAATAGGACCTGAAGTTTGATGTATCTCTTGCTACATAAGGGGATCCTTATTTATAGGGCCCTCTGTGGTTTAAAGCCCATTCCACGTAGGAATGAAGACAAATGAACAAGTAAACAAACAACCGTGATTTGAGAATATCAAGCATTGGAAATGGTGATGAAAATTTTCCTTTTGGGAAAAACCCAGGTATAGAATTGTCTCTTATAATCCCTTCTAGTTTTTTGATCCTGTGATTAACGATAACATTACAATACATGCTGGAAATACATCTTTTCTCACTTGCCACAGCTTTTTCCATGTGTTCGCTCACTCCCAGCTATTATTTATTAACTCAGTAACTGCATTATTTAAAGTAAATGAAAAATAGGCCTGAAGATTTTATGAGATCTCATATTTACTGTTTTGGTCTTGTGTGGTTTTATTGTTCTCTCTTTTTCTCTTATTAAATGAAATGGTTTAAAAGTTTATGCTACTCATATTCTTCAAGGTCCATATTCTTCAATAAAAATAAAATCTGGATGAATTATGACAAAAACCTTTCTGTTTGCTTTCAGTTTTAGAACTGACTTCTGACATTCATATTGGGAAGGAGCACTTAAAAGCCATCGATGTATGGGAATCAGCTTTCCCTTACAGAACAGCTGGGGCTGTGAATGGCGAACCATGCCACTCGCGGGCAAATGCATAGCCACTACACCACCGGGACAGGACTTCCCTGAGCAGTAGAAGTAAAAGTGTACTTTTCAATATATTTACAATAAGTAAACTTTCAAAAGTTTCTAAATGCTAAAATATTTGGTTCTATTCCTAATCCAAAGGGAAAGAATAATTAGTAACAGAATTCTGTGTGAAATGCAGTTAGTTGAGAAAATAAAAATATCCAAATTTGAGTTTGTGTTTAGAATAAGAGAAACATAACTTTAACTTGAATTATATTGAAATATAACATTTATCTGTTCTCAGTGTTACTCCAACTCTTTCATAACTTATTTACTGAAGTTATTGTCATTTTTTCACTTTGTAATATATTTGTAATTGTTCTTAAACTATTTCCTGCTAAATTTTTCAAATTTCTTCATATACATAAATTACCTTTAATATGTTTTACAAACAATTCTTTATTTCTTATAGTTGTTGGAGTACATCCATAATTTATGTTTTAATAACAGAAATCATTTAAAATCATTTTAAAGCAGGTGTATCCACTAACTTGTAGCTTCATTGACTTTCATTTTTGTTTGGAACCTCGAGAGATTGTTGATTTAGCATGATGAAAGTTATTAACTGGTGAAAATATAAAGAAATCACAGTCTCTACTTGCAGTCTTTTCATATCCATATACATCGTGAAACCAATGCATTTTAAAGACATGCATGCTTCCTTGTGTGATGTCTCCTGAGATCAGAGAATGCAAAAAAGTTCCATATAAATATGTATTATGTACAGCTGTTTGATTTATACATTATGCAGAAACATTAAGTAAACAGTTGTGAATAGCCTTGCAATAAGCAACAACAAAAATACATCCTCTAAAAACAAAACATCGATTGCAAAAGAAGTGGTGTGAAGTATTTTAGTCCTTCATGAAAAATGTAGTATAGCACAATTCTGAAAATTTAGCCTTTAAATATTTATTTAAATCATTAAGAAGAGACCCTGACATGCTTCCTAAACCCTCAATTTTCTCTACTTTTCCTGAGAATAAAATTTGGGTGTCCGGCCAGAAGGAAGTTTCTTTTTTTTTTGACAAGATGTAAATCCAAAGTGTTCTGTCAGGGTATGGATTTGGCATTTTATACAGTGTGGATGAAATAACTCTCTTTCCTTAAGAAATAGACAGTCTTTCCTGGACCATGGTTTTCTGTGAAACAATGTTCTTTTCTGTGAAGCTGAGTTTCTCAGGTATGCACTTCCTTCCTGCGCTGAAGGAAAGGCCTGGGCAGTGGGTTACATTGGTAACATAATTGGAAGTGGTGTGATGTTATTCAGCTTCTTAAAGTTTTATACTTTTTGTAATTACTAGTTTTCATAACTCCCATAATTTTGAAGTTATGAATTGCATTTACTAAGTGAATAATCTCACAAGTTTAAGACACCCCAAAATATGAATCATTCTCTTAGTTCCTGCCTAAGGCATGCCATCTACCAAACTTTATCATTTCTTATCTCAGAGTGATCATTGTTTGAATATATTGCCTCTGGATATCTAAGTTTACTCAAACCAGGAAAGTGGGGAGAAAACTCCAGTTGATTCTTTTCGAAATGCTGTTAAATTAGTTAGTACCTCATCCTATTCCATTTTCTTATATTCTAAATGTATGATTGTTTTTTACTGAGATTCCGCATTTTAAATAAAATTATACACGAATTAGAGAGTCTGCTAAAAAGTCTTTATTGCGATTCATAAATATTTGCTAATCTTACACCCAGAAAATGAGCTTGTTATTAGAATTCTAGGTTGCAGTCCGACATTGTATTAGAAAAATAGTGAAGAGCCCAGATATTAAAGAAATAGACTAATTTTCCCATGCCATCTTGATATTTTTACTATTGCTTACTTCCAATTCTAGATTGTTATTTTCTTAGATTGTTGAAAAAATATGTATGTTTAAAAAATGAATCACAAAATAATTAAATAAACATTTGCAAAGTTTTTCCCCTACTCATATAAAACTCGTAGGAGGAATGGCAAATCAAATGCAATCAACAATATAGTCTAACACTGAAAAGTAGAGTCAGATAAATATGGGTACGTATGAAATGCCCCACCTATTTCCTATAGATTTAATTGATTGAGCTTATTTCAGGGGTGTTTTTATTATTGACCAGATATGTGGCTTTCTCATTGACCAGATACCAACATACAATGTGACTTTTAAAAAGAAAACATTTCAAATACAGTTGTTTATATTATGTGACAGTAGGAATGGTCCCATATAAAACTAAGTATAATAATGTTGGATAATGTACAGCAGGTATCATTTTAAATATAATGCATTAGATTTTGATTTTAGGAACAGTTTATAAGGGGCTTCTTGTATTATTCTCTCTTTGAATCCAAGATAGCAAATTACATGCAGAGATTTATTTCAAAAGCCAATTCAAAAGCTACTTTTAAACCCAAATGTTTCCCTTTTCCTTTACTTTGGACTGAAGCCATACTAGCATATAACTGCATGTCTTTATCTTTCATTAACATCTGAACATTAACTGCACTATAAGAAAGTCACATATTTGAATATCTCTTTAATGATTATTATTTATTTGCAATATCTTTAGCACAAACATTAAATATATTGTTTAATGTCCCATTGAATTTGGATTTACTCTATTATAAGGAATAATGGTTGCACAATAATCAACTTAATTTGGGGGAAAATAAATTTATACAACAGAAAAACATTAATAAAGCTGATGTAAGAATGAAAATAATGCATTGGTATGGAAACTTTGTCCAGGAAGAAAATCAGGAACATTCAGAGAGTCATTTCATCATTTGCAGACTATTAGTGGGTTTGGAAATTGGGGGCCTTTGCTGCATAGTGGTTACACATTGGGCTGAGAACCACATGGTTCCCAGTTCGAACCCACCAGTAGCTCCCCAAAAGAAAGACTGGGTTTTGACTGCAGTGAACAGTCACAGGCTCAGAAACTCACAGAGGGTCACTAGGAGTCAACATTGACTTGATGGCAGTGAGTTTGGTTTGGAAAAATGAGTGTTAAGCTGGTGCTGTTTGTATATATTACTATGCATTGAATTGTACTTTTGAAGATGGGATATTAAGCTTTCAATTACCTAAATTAGTAAAACAAAATGAGCTATGGTGTGTACTTATGAGAGGACAGAATCCTGACTACTTTCTTGGAGCAACAGGACTTTGGGTAAGTTACATTATATTTCTAAACTTCCATTTACCTATATATGAAGTTGAAATAATCCTCAACAGAATTGTGGTTAAGATTGAATTTTTAATGTTGATTACATGTTTTCGTAATAACTTACATGTCGTAAACAATAATGAACAAACATTTATATATAAACATGCGCATACACATTTAATAAATTGATCTTTAGTAATTAGCGTTGCTCTGGAGATTTCAGAGGAACCATGTCGATTTAACATTTTCAGAAAGTTGCCATCTTACCCTTAGCATAATTCCTTACCCTTTGGCAAATGTATCAGGGGTGTGTATGACTTTTACACTTGCCTTGAACTAGCAAACTGAGAGCACATATAGTAGAGTGGGGTATGGAAAAGGGTTAAAGGTAGAACTAGGGAAATACCACAACTCACTCTACCATTGTAGTTAACACGGTATTTCCTATAGCTGTGGCCACTACAGTGTCAGTAATATTACTATTTTTTATTAATATGTATGCCCATGAGTCTCTTTGAAAGACAAGGAGGGATTGGAAATCTTACTTATCCCGAACTGTCTAAATTGTTATAAAGTCTAGCATTCTTTTACAGTAAGTCTTCCATAAATACCTGTTTGTAGACTTATTAAGAGAAAATGCCATTCTTGAACAATTTCATTTGTTTTATATTAGGACTTGGTCTGTGAAATATCTCTGGAAAGTTTTGAAGTGAATTCTGGTAAAGAACAATATGCAATCCTTTATTTCATGATGATGCATAGGATTAAACTTCAGTAGTATTGTTGACAAGGTCTCCTTGTTCCATTAGCACTAAATTAATGGTCCACATTAACTTGTCCTACCAAATTAGAAAGTAGACAATGTTTCAGGTCAAGTCAAAATTTTTCTTTTCAATATTAAAGAAACTGTTCATTTCTTAATCTCATCTACCCCAACCAATTCTTGTCCTATCTACCATAATCTTCCTCTCATCTTGTCATTGTAGCATCTATGCAAAGTCCCTTGGGCTCTCTGAAATGGTTCCTGAGCTCCATTGAGTCACTTGATAAATATCTTTAGATTCATATTTAAACTAAAAAAAAGTATGATAGATCAAGATTTAAGGATCAGATTTATCCTTAGGAAACTTGAAAACTGTGTTTTAGTTGAGATGATTCTGAATAATTAATCATGCAGCTATTGTATTTCTATTTTGGGACCCAAAGAGATTGTTGTTTCTCTCTTTTCCTCTATCAAGGCCCCAAATGCTGCCTTTTCTCTTTCCAAATTTAACGCCCTACATGTTAGTCTGAGTAGACCAGAGAAACAAATTAAAAAAAGAAAAAGAAACAAATTCATAGACACACGTATGCGTATAAGAAAGAGGTTTATATACAAGAGTAATTGAATATTGAGAAGACATCCCAGCCCAATCCAGTCCAAGCCCATAAATCTGATATTAGCCCACATGTCTGATACCAATCTATAAAGTCCTCTTCAGACTCACAAAACACATGCAATGAAGCCGAGTGCAGAACAATCACTGGCCAGTGAGTAGAAAGTCTTTGGATCCAGTGGAGTTGTAAGCATCTCAGTGCTGGCAGGGGTCTACACGTAGCTTCTCCAGGTCCCTGGTTCTAGCTGAATCAGGGTAGGTCCATGTGGCTTCTCCCCAGGGATGTCTCACAGGGAATTCGCTTTGAGTCTTGTCAGTAGAGCGTCTCCAAGTGAGTGAGCAGAGTGAGAAATTGTCTTCTACTTCCAAGGAGAAAAATAGAGGATTTTCCAGAATTCTCAGGAGAAAGCCATGCCCACACAGAAGCCTCATTGGCTATGATCCAATGGACAGACTGGGCTCCATCTCTTCACTCGCAATTGACACCAGATTATGTAACTACCACACCCCATGTCTAATTTGTTCTTTCATTGTTAACTTACAGAGAGCTCCGGCAACTTTCTTTAAACAAAGGCCCTGCCCTTCTCAATTTCCAGCCTCTGAAAAGACTGGCATCCAGAAAATGAGTTGTTTTTCATCAGTATTTGTTATTCTTGTTAGGTAACTTCGCGTCGGTTCCCGCCTATAGCAGCCTTATATACAACAGAAAGAAACACTGTCCAGACTCAGATTAGCCTCACAATTGTTCCGATGCTTCAGTCCATGGTTTCAGGCACTGTATCAATCCATCTTGTTGAGTGCTTTGGTAGTTATATAATCCGGTGACAAATTGAAGATTAAGAGTAAATGGATGGGGTTTTTGCCTGTCAATCAGGATCTAGCCAATGAAGCCTCTGTGTGGGCATGGCCTGCAGCTGAGAATTCTGGAAACTCTGGTATTCTTCCTTGGACCCAGAAGACTTCCTCTTTTTGGCTGTCTCTATACTTTCCATGTCCTTTTTCAGGACCTGGTCTCTCCTGACAACCTGTCCAAAATATGTAAGACAATTTTCAACATCCTTGCCTCTAAGGAGCATTCTTATCAGTCCTTAGTAACATCCAGTGCCTCCCTATGTGAGTGTCCATATTGTATGCATGATGTTTTTTATGTCCCTCAATTTATTAGACTTCTGGGGGCGAAAAGCAACACACAGCTATCTACTTGATTATGACTCAACTAAATAAGATAGGTAAGAATTGTCCTTGTCGGATTGTCAATGCTACATTTTTTCATGAAAATTTCAAAGACATCTGACCTCCTCTGACTCCCAAAATTGATTGCCACAAGGAAGCGGTCAGACATGTCTCCACTCTGCATCCCCTTTTACCCTCTATGAGTACTAACTGTCCCTCCCACCACATTTTAATTTTGTGGCTGGCTTTGATAACTCACTACAATGACGACACAAGACTCACAGATGAGGTTTATGATTATGGGGTTTACCAAGGCAGTTAACAGGTTCCACTTCAGTTGAGAAATGAATTTTATTTCCACACAGTTGAATGCCTTTGTTTAATTAAGGAAATGCAAGCAAAATCTTTCTGGCAGTCTTTACTTTCAGCCAAGATCCACCTGACATCGGTAATTATATCCCTATTTTCATGTCCTTCTTTGAATCTGGCTTGAAACACTGGTCAACCATTGTTGGAGGGTCTTCAACAATATTTTATTTGTATGCAATAGCAATGATATTGTTCTATAGTTGGACCATTCTGTTGGGTCACCTTTCCTTAGTGTGGGCACAAATATGGTTCTCCTCCAAGAAGTAAGGCAGCTTCAAATAAAATATGGATAACTCTGAGAAGAATGGGAACTCCAGAGCACTTCATTTTACTCATTAGGAATATATACATGGATAAAGAGGTAGCTTAAAATCAGGCATAGTGCGTGTCATGGTTTTATGCTCTCACCGTACTTGTTCAATGTATATGATAAGCAAATAATCTGAGAAGCTGTACTGTATAAGAAGAATGTTGCATCAGTTTTGGAGGAAGGCTTATTAATCTGAAATGTGCAGATGACACACCTTGCTTGCTGAATTTGAACCTGATAAAGAGCAACAACTGTAGCCTTCAGTATAGACTATAACTCAATGTAAAGAAACCAAAATCCTCAGAACTAAGGAATAGGTACTTAATAGATGGAGAAGAGGATTAATTTGTCAAGAATTTTGTCTTGCTTGGACCCACAATCATTGATCATGGATATAGCAGTCAGGAGATAAAAAGATGGATTGCATTAGGGAAATCCACTGT
>NW_022111379.1:23941522-23953212 GCF_000313985.2 Echinops telfairi
TAAGGCTCTATTATTTTTTACTGACCCTCTTTTTGTTTTAAAAGTTTTATTAGCACTTCATCCACAGGCCACACCATTCAATGATTCAGTCTTAACAAGAAGAGTTGTATAATTATCACCTCATAAAATTCTAAAACATACCGTATATACTTGTGTATAAGCCGAGTTTTTCAGCACATTTTTATGCTGAAAAAGCTCCCCCCCCCTTGGTTTATACTTGAGTGATGGTCCCACTTACCTGTTCTCCGGTGCAATGCCAGTGTTCTCTGGTCTCTCCCGCTCATCTGCGGGCACCTGCAGTCTCTGTAGGTGGTCTGATGACTGCTGATATCACCGGTCTTCTTTGGTCTGCATGCTGGCAGCCTCTGTGTTGTCCGTTCCATGCTGGGCAAGAACCTGCCTGCTCCTGTGTGCTGGTACCTGGGGCTTACCGCATCTTTGTCAGATGAATGTTGGATACACCAGCTCTTCTTCTCCCACTCTTCTCCAGGGCTGTGACCAATGATGTAGCCTTTACAGTCTTACCCATGCTTGGTCCCACCCACTTGTTCCGCTCAAGCATTGCTGAATACAAGTAATGATATATCTCTGGTCTTGGATATACAGTACATTTATTAACAGTACTTAGTCTGCTATATTTTATTTTCTTATTAACCCCTATCTGGACGCAGTGTTGACTATGCTTGCATAGAGTAGCCTGTGTTAGGGCTCATAATATACACGCTGTGTTGTGTACGCACTGTCACTGCATGTGTTGCATTAGCACTTCCCGTACATATGCAGTAGCGCTGTGTATACAGTAACGCAGCACATAAAATAACACTGCGTACACAATGCAGTGTGTCTATTATGACATAGTCAAGTCATCACATTCTGGAATATTATCATACCAAACTCTCCAAACCCTGAATGACTGTCAGTTCCCTTGGGGATCCAGCATGGTTTTGGTCTTGTGGTGTCTTTAGAGTGTGATTCTTTTGGGGAGTATCTGTTTTCTGTGGTGAAGTCTATCTGTCTTGCTGCATTCTATTGCCAATTGATTTTACTTGTTTATACGTATACCGATAGTTGCCTAGACACCACCTTTTTTACTGTAAATTGAACTCTTTTAAGAACTATAACTAGGGCTTGTTTTTGGAGTAGGGCTTACAGTATATTTTGAGAATTCAATCACTATTACGGCATTCCCTTTCAAAGCCTTTTTAAAAAAAAATCCTCTTAGAAATAGCTACCAATACTTCTAACCCTGGACCCAAACCAAAACGCAGGTCATAGGAAACTGGTTTCAAACTTAAGGTTGTGTCTAAAGCAGAAGAAAGCAATCACAGTATTGGAAGTAGAGGATTGTGTTGACGAAAAACAAGTGAGGGAGTGGTAGAAAATGAAAGCTGACTTGGAAAAGATTCCAAAGGCAAAAAAAGCTCAACGTGGTTTAACGACTTCATATGGGGCTCTAGAGACTGAATTGCATAAATGGGTTATGGAGTGTTGTCAAAATCGTTACTGCTTAACACACATGGGAATTCCCTGATGTGCCCTTCAAATGGATAAAGACAACAAATTAAAAGCACCAGGCATTGAAAATGTTGTTGCATCAGCAGGATGGTGTACCCACTTCATGAATAAATTTGCTCTATGTTTGCGGCAAAGAACAAAGATTTCACAGAAGTTGGCAAAAGACCTTGGTGAAAATGTGATGTCATTCCATTCATTCATCATAAAACAAAGAAGGATTCATACCTATGATCTGGGATATATTGGGAATATGGATGAAAGACCTGTGACCTTTGATCTTCCAAGCAACAGAACTGTGGCAAGTTTGGGAGACAAAACCACTATTTTACTCAGAACCACAGGAAATGTAAAACACCATTTCAGAGTCATTCTGTCATGTTTGGCTAATGGAACTAAGCAATAGCCTATCATTATTTTTCAAAGAAAGACCTTGCCTAAAAAGGCCAAAGTCCCACCACAAATTAGAGTGCACGCACATATTAAAGGCTGGATGGATGAAGATGGAACAAAAAAATGGCTGGAAGAAATTTGGAACAGATGACCAGAAGCAGCCTTAAAGAAAAAACCATCATTGCTAGTATGGGATATGTTCAGAGCCCACACATCTGATGACATAAAAGCATTGGCAAAGTCTTCCCAAGTTACATTGGCCATCATTCCAGGTGGGCTTACATCTGTATTGCAGCCCCTAGATGTGTGTTTAAATAAACCTTTCAAATACTGTGTGTGAAAGATGTGGCATGAATGGATGTCATCTGATCAAGCCCAACTGACAAAAGTTGGAAATCTGATGAAGCCCAACATCGAATTGATAGCAAAGTGGGTTTGTGATGCATGGGAAGAGATTCCAGAGGACATGGTGCAAGGCGCCTTTGAGAAATGTGGCCTTAGTAATGCTGTGGATGGCAGTGAAGACAGCGCTTTGTATGAGAACGTCAGCAGTGACGGTGATGACTGCCAACTCGGTGATGCTGACAATGTCTGTGCTGATAACCTCACCCCAGCTGAAGCTGAAGCTCTGTTTGGACAGACAGATGAGGAGGAGGAATCCAGTTTTGAAGGATATTAACTCTTGTGTTTTAGCATGGTTTCTGACTGACCTAAGGTTTTCGTATTTTTAAAGTTATTGTTGATACCATATTGTTTTTGTTGACCCTCTTTTCCATTTACACATTTAGTTTACTGTTCTTCTTGAAATATATATTCCCAAACATTTAACCTACTGATACCTCAGTTAATATATATGTATATATATTTATTCATATAACTGCATATAACTACATATATAGTCTTCTAAGAGCTTCAAGAAATCACAAACAAATCAAGAAAAACACAGATTACCACCTAGAAAATATCAAGAAAAGAAAATGTAAGAGCAAAATGACAAAATAAATAGGCAATTAGAAACCATTAAAAAGGAAATTAAAAAACAAAGAGATTAACACTTACATTTTGGAGTGAGAGGGAGGAACAGAGAGAGAGAGAAGAATAAAGATGTTTCTTATTCAACGTCCAACTTTCACTTTCGTATGAGGCAACTGAAAAATACCATGGCTTGAGTCAGGTGCGACTTGTTTCTGAAAGTAGCCTCCTTGCTTTTCAACATGTTAAAGAGGTTTGGTGCACCAGATTTACCTAACACAACACACTGTTTAATCTCTTGATTGCTGTTTCCATGAACTCTGACTGTGGGTTTAAGGAAGATGAAATCCTTGATATTGTTCGTCTTTTCTCGGTTTATCATAATGTTTCATATTGATCCAGTTTTGAGGATTTGGGTCTTTTTTATATTATGTTGTAATTCACACTGAATTATACAATCTTTGATCTGCATCAGCATGTCTTTTAAGTCTCTCTCACTTTTAGAAAGCAAAGTTGTGTCACCTGCATAGTGCAGGTTGTCAATAAGCACTGCTCCAATCCGAATGCCATATTCTTCTTTATACAATCCCTTAGTCCTGGTTGTTGTTGTTGCGATTAGATTCTATCAAGTCAGTCCAGGCCCTTAGCAACCTAATGCACGACGCAATGAATCATTTCCTAGTAAGCACTGTCCCCGAAATGGTTCTTATGCTTGAGTCCATTGTTGCAGCCTCTGTGACAACCCATGTGGTTGACGACCTTCTTCATTTTCACTGCTCCTCAGCTCTAGCCAGCATGATGTCCTCCTCCAAGGACTGCATTCTTTTGACAACATGGCCCAAGAATGTAAGAAGTCTTGCAATCTGTACCTCTAAAGAGAACGCTGGCCGTACTTCTTCCAAGACAGGCCAATTTATCCTCTTTCACAGGGGTCACCTAAGGCCATCGGAGAACACATATTTCAGATGGTTTTAGGAACCAAGACACTGCTCCTCTATCCATCTCCAGGTGGGTCCTCCCACATGCAGATATGCCCACCTATGAGTACCCGGAGTGAAGACAGTTACCCATGTTACACCATGCTTCAAGACAAAATTTCATGTATTTGTAATTAGAAATAAGTATCTCACAATATATAGTTACATATTGTTTTTGTGATGAATCACTATGCTTGAATTATGTTCAATTTGTAACAACGAAAATACATCCTGCATATCATACATTTACATTATGATTCAAAACAGTAGCAAAATTGAAGTTATGAAGTAGCAACACAAATAATTTTATGGTTGGGGTTCACCACTGTATGAGGAACTGTATTAATGAGTCATGGCATTAGGGTTGAGAACCACTGCTCTAGGAGCTGAAAGTGGACCGTGGCTGATGGCTGCCAAGGGAGCAGGGAGCACAGTACCACAACTGCACGGAGCTGCATCCTACCAACAAGAGAATGAACTAGGGAATGTGTTCTTTCCCAGAGCCTCTAGAGTAGTGGTTCTCAACCTGTGGGTCGCGACCCCTTTGGGAATTGAATGACCCTTTCACAGGGGTCGCTGGATTCACAAAATAGCAAAATTACAGTTATGAAGTAGCAATGAAAATCATTTTATGGTTGGGGGGTCACCATCGCATGAGGAACTGTATTAAAGGGTCACGGCATTAATGCTTTAATGCTCCCTGGGTCCCACTATCATGACCCCACTATCTTGCAAATCTGGCTAGACCAGAGCATGTACACTGGTACAGATAAGAGCTCTCCACACAGGGAACAATAATGGGTGTAGCAATACCATAAGGGCAGGAAAAAGGTGGGGAATCAAAGGGGGAACCGATCACAATGATTGACATATAACCAAGGAGGACAGACAGAAACATGGGTGAAGGGAGACAGTGGTCTGTGTAAAATATGAAAATAATAATAATTTATAAGTTTTCAAGGGTTCATGAAGGAGCAAGGGTGGGGGAGGGAGGAAAAATAGGAGCTAATACCAAGGGTTCAAGTAGAAAGAAAATGTTTTGAAAAGGATGATGGCAACATATGTACAAATGTGCTTGATAAATGGATGTATGAATTGTTGTAAGAGCAGTAAGAGCCCCCATTAAAAGAAAAAAAATTAGCCTCTGGGCTCTTAAAGGCTGTTTCCAAACAAGTAACCGTCTAAGTGAGATGTCAACTAAGTCCACATGAAGTCCTCACATTACAAGTGTGTCTGGGCTAGATCTCAGTTCACTCAGTGGAGTTCCCACAGTGTGTCTCACCTAGGCAGCCTCTAAAACATGCTGTGTACCCCAAACATCCAGGAGTCAATGTCCCCGCATTTCACAACACCCGGCCTGGGCTCCAGAAGACCCCCAGACACCAACGTTCAGTGTTGTCCACCTGCTGCACACCACCAAAGACACTCTCCTCCTGGTGTCTCCCCTAAGCATCCTCAGTCACTCTCCCCACTACCTGGAAGTCAGCCCTGCCTCCCCTCCCACCAACAGACAATCACCTATGCTCCTCCATGTTCTCTCTCCCCTCTCCTACCCTGCCTCCCCATAAGTAAGCCTTAACCCTCCCTCTCTGGGGAACCTCACCACATATCCACATGGCAACCACTCAGCAGACAACATTCCCCCACTCCCCTGACCATATGTCCCCAGCTGTCATGAGGTGCCCTCGGCTGAGAGACCGACACTATACTCACCTAGAGTGAATGGTTCATGGGCACCTGTCAGGCTCTCTACCCAACTGTCTGGCCCCCCACCAAGAAGACTGGATGTCCTTCAGCCCTGAGCTTGTGCCCATTCTGCTGCTTGTTTCTACCACAGAGGACTCATACAGTCTTTGTGCTCTTGTGATGGACTCACTTCACTCACCATAATATCTTCCAGAACCCTCCACATCTTGAGGTGATTCATCATTCCATCGATATTTTAAAGGGATGCTTAATATTCCAGTTGGTGTATGTACTGGAGTTGTTTTTCCCTACTCTTCTATTGATGGGAATTTAAGTTGTTTCCAGCTTCTTGCTACTGTGCTGCGATGAACATGGGGGAGCAATTGTCTATTTGTGGTCTGTTTCTTATTTCTTTTGGATATATGCCCAGTAATAGTATTGCTGGATCATGTGGTAGGTAAATTGCCATCTGTTTCAGGTATCACCATAAAGCCTTCCACAGTGGCTGGACTTATTTACAAATCCGCCAGCAGTGGATAAGTGTTCTAATCTCACCACACCCTCTCCAACAGATGTTGTTCTCAGTTGTTGTTTGTTAAATTGGGCTACATTTATGGGTGTTAGGTGATACCTGTTGGTTGTTTGACTTGCATTTCCCAGTTGGCTAGTAACTTGGAGCATTTCCTCAGGTGTTTATTCAAGTGTCATCCTTTGTGAATCTTATGTTGAGGTCTTTTGCCCACCTTCTCAGAGGGTTATTAGTTTGTTTGTTTTTCTTTTTGTAGACATAAAATACTATAGATTTTAGTAACTGGTCTTTTGGCTGCATGCCATTACGAAATAACTTTTCCCAGTCTTTGGGCTCTCTTTTTACTCTTTTAATTAATTCTTTCAATGTACACAAGTGTTTTATTCTAATAGGTCCCACTAACCCATTTTAACTTCCATCGAGTATGTTTTCCTTGCTATCTCTGATAGCCCATGTATTTCCTGCACTAGTCTCCTAGCTTTGTCCTAATTTTGATAGAGTTGCATTTTACATTCATGTCTTTGATCCACTTTGAGTTTTTTTTAATGCATGGAGTGATATATGGGTTTTATTTCATTCTTATACATATTGATATCCAGCTTTTGCAACACCATTTATTGAAGAGGGCATCTGCTTCCCATGAAATGTTTTAGGGCCTTTGTCAAAAATCAGTTGTCTGTGAGCCAATGTTTTCACATCTGCATTTTCTTTCCTGATCCATTGGTCTATGTGTCTATCATTATATCAGTGCCAGGCTGTTTTGACAACTCTGGCTGTCTAGTAGGTGTTGAGGTCAGATAGTGCAAGACCATCTACTTTGTTCTTCTTTTTGAGGAGTTTAATTTGCCTATCCTGGGCTTCTCCCCTCTCCATGTGAAGTTAATATTCAGTTTTTCCATTTCTATAAAGAATGATGCTAGAATTTAGATCAGGATTGCATTGAATTTGTAGATTGCTTTAGGTAGTATTGCCATTTTCACAATATTGAATCTTCCAATCAACAAACACAGAATATCACTCCATTTGTGTAATTTCCCTTTGGTTTCTTGTAGTCAAGTTCTGTAGTTTTCTTCATACAAGTCTTTTGCTTATTTTTTGGTTAGGTTTATTCCATTATTTTGCTTTTGTGTGGCTAATGTGAATGGTATTTATTCCTTGATATCTTTTTTGTGTATTCCCATCACTGGTCTATATGAATTCAATTGATTTCTGCTTGTAATCTTGTATCCTGCTACTCTACTAAACTCCTCTATTGTTTCCAGCTATCCCACTATGGATACCTCAGGGTTCTCAATATATAAAATAGTATCATAAGCAAATAGTGAAAGTTTCACTTCTTCTTTACCCAATTGTACTCCCTTGATACCTTCTTGTTGATGTTGTGGGTTACATTAACTGTTTTTCGAATGTTGAACCACCCCTGAATCCCTGGTATGAATCCCACTTGGTCATGATGAATAATATTTTTGATATATTTTTGGATTGCTTTGGGGAAGATATTTTGCTGAAGATTTTTGTATGTATGTTCAAGAGAGAGATTGGTCTATAATTTTCTGTCTTTGTGAGGTCTTTGCCTAGTTTTGGTATCAGGTTTTATTCTCATTTCATATAATTAGTTTGGGAGTTTGTGTCACTTTCGGGATTCTGGAAGAGTTTGTGCAGGATTTTTGTCAGGTGTCTCTCAATACTTGGAAGTATTCTGCTGTGAAAAAATCTGGACTGTGGCTTTTTTTTTTTAATTTGAGAGTTAATGGCTGACCTTCTCTATTTCATCCTCTGCTATGGGTCTCTTCAAATTCTTAATGTCCATATGTGTTAATGTAGGGAGAGAGTGATTTTCTACCTATATGTCTTCCAAACTATTGAATTTGTTGGAATACAGTCTTTCATAGTACTGTGTTATTAATCTATTTATTGCATTAGAGTCTGTTGTGAGTTGCCCTGTATCATCCAGAATTCTAGATATCATCGTCTGCTCCTTTTATTCTTTGTTAAATTTGCTAGCAGTGTGTTGATTTTGTTGATCCTTTTCAAAGAACCAACTTTTTGCTTTGTTGATTTTTTGCGTTGTTCTGTTTTCCAGTACATTTATTTCTGCTCTAATTTTTATGATTTATTTTGCTGTTGGAAGGATTATGCTATTGAATCTGTTCTAATTGCTTAATGTGCTGTGTTAAGGTACTGATAATAATTCTCTCCTAGTTTTTCAAATGTGTATTAATTGCTATAAAGTGACCTTCTGATAACTGCCTTTACTATATCCTATATGTTTTGGTATGTTGTAATGTCATGTGTGTTAGTGTTCTCTAGAGAAATAAAACCAGAATGCTAATAATTATATAGATAGATAGATAACATAAGAAATAAACTGTTAATTAAATTATAAAGCAGTACAAATGGCTCAGTGCAACTCACTCCTGTGAGACAGTTGTGAGACACTGGCAGTCCTTCAAGTCTTGAGGGCCAATTCAGGCTATCTGGTAGCAAACAGCAAGGCCAGTCACCAACAGTCAGCCAGATGACAGGGTCTGACAGTCCCCTGCTCAAGAGATGTAAATTCCAATAGTGTGATGAAGCAGGTCTTGAAGGAACCTCAAATTACAGAGACCCAGTCCACGGGTTAGGTGTCCCACAGGGGGTGCAGCTTGCAAATTGAGGCACCAAACAAACAAGGCAGCCGTACACTGGCCCGGTGATCAAAGAGCAAGAGACAAGAGAGGCGAGGCTCGCAGAGCCATTTAGCTCTCTGCCCTTCAATTAATCCCACATGTGTTCATTGGCCATGTTGGCACAATAAACATTAACTATATCATCATGCTCCTTGGTTTTTCTTGACATTTCCTAATTTCATATCTAATTTGGGTGATTACCCATTCATTTTGGGTTTTTTTGAAAAGTCTGTTGTTGAATCTCCAAGTGTTTGTCTTTTGTTGTTGTTCTCTTTATTCTTGATTTCCAGCTTTATGGTGCTGTGGTCTGAGAACACGATTTGAATTATCTATATGTGTTTGAATTTTCTTTAGCTAATCTTATATGCCAGCATGTGGTCTATTTTTTCTGTTTTTTTGGCTGCTCATTTGAGAGCTCTGAAAATATCTAGCAGATTGAATTGTTCAATTGTGTTGTTCAGCTCTTCCAGTTTTTGCACCATTTCTTTCAAAAGAAAATAGGAATGAATTTAACAACCTCTTGGAGACCACTGTGTGCAGATTTGAACTGCCTTCCTTTTTCACTGTGGCATGATCCATTTCTAGATACCCAGGTTTATCAATCTGTAGAGCCTAGTTTTGCCTTTGCTATTAGAGGAGGGAGTGGGTTTTGATAAGCGATTATCCCAATCATAATTCAATTTTGTTGGCTGCATCCAGGACCCCTAGAAGTCTGTGTGAACACCTGTGGAATGTCCTTGAGGGGCAGTCTTTCTTGGGCCATTTCCCCATGCTGGTGAGTCACTGAACACAGAGGGTAAGAGGCGTGGAATTGGGAATGGCTGCCCACTGAAAAGAGAGGTAAGGCATGGAGGGCATTGTGCAAAGAGAACAGATGCCTGGCGAGCACAGCTGTGCTCTCAGTGGGAGAATTGACAAAAGAACCCTGGTGCTGAGAGACCTGGTCTCACACCCTAATCCCTGAATTAGCCTCTTCACCTGTAGCTCTAGAGATAACACAATGAAATTTTCATCCAGGTGATCCTACACTGGCACCATAGTATGATTTTGATTAGTGATTGTAGTCTTAAGTGCTTGTGAACAGCCATCTACAGTTCAAATATTTTTCTTTCTCTGTCTAGTACAAAAAGAGTGTAGAAAACCAAAGACGCGTCAATTATAACTAGCCTAAATATTACCACTGAATCACCTATGCTGCAAATAATACGTACGAGATATAAAATGAAATTGGAGAGTTGCAAATTGATATAGAAAGGTAGACAAATACAAACTACAATTGTAGGTGTTGAGCAATTTGAGAATAAAAAGTATGACTATACATAAATCCAAGGCAACCACATTTGCATTATCTCTTTGAGAGAGTTTTAAGTCAAGACTAGAAAACATTTGAAAAATGAACATGATCACAGCTGAATTGTGAGGAAGTAAAGATCCCATCTAGGAACAGTACATACCTGAGATAGAGAGACACTGATAGTGCTGTTGTCAAATGATGCTCCGTAGTTTGCCACTCTGTGGTTCCCCATGCCAATTCATCTCCACAGAGCCGCAGATATGGTACACTGATTAACTGAGCAAGGTGTCATATTTCCATGATTTAGATCCTCCAACAGTATGCTCTCAAGTTCAGGAATTTCTGCAGCATTTAATTCTAAATGGTCTGTTTAGGATTATAAAATAGTGATCCAAATGAGTAAATTTAACCATAGTAACTGAAAAAACTATAAGAAACAGCTCTACAAACACCATAACACTAGTAATCTGTAAAATATAGAGAAAATATCGGACAATATTAATAAAATGGAAGGTATTTGAGAATGTAGATTTTAGGAAAAATATGACGATGGAGACATTTAAGGTAAAATAATAACCTATTGACTGAGATTTATAGAAAGATAATGTCAGAATAATGTAAAAATATGCTTTTGATATTTAAGAGAATGCTGTATAGATGATTCTACAAACAGATATTGGCCAGTGAGTATATAGGCATACAAATTAAATGCCAGATAAAAGTTCAAGGCCGTATTTTTTGACATCATATTCTTCTAACACTTAATTAGGCACAAAATCTATAGCTCTTATTTGGAGATTAATTTATAGATACTATGATAATCCTTGGAAGGAACTTGTAGAACATCATAAATTTTCTACTGAGAATAACTTGATAAATGATATTCAGCACCTAATGTTGGGAATAAGACTTTAAGTAATAGGGCAGTTACTGAAATGTGCGATGAAGTGTTTCACTGAACTGAATTTTTCTATGGAAAAAAATTTTTTCATGTTAAATAAAGGAACAACCGAAAGCAAAGTGAACCAGCTAAAATTCCGACAGCTTAGTGATATTATTTAAAATCTAATAAAACATAACATCTACATGTTTCATAGAACAGAAATAACTATTGCATTTATTTGTTTAAAATGACTTGGCTGTATATGAAAGCAGAGATTCCATTTTGATGTCTCAGGACACGTTTGCTTTCCTTTATTGTAGAACTTCTTGAGGCAAACCTCCTTGTGTACACAGAAGTGCAGTAAAATCCTGAAACTATTATTTTCCCCCCAAATAGAATGACAAGAGTTGACATCTTACCTCATCTTTTCTCCCTTCATCTTCTCCCCATTCTCTCTTCCTTTTTAATATTGTTTGTCCCGTAGATTAATGCATATTCCTTTCAAACAATGTGTGAGGGTTATGACTTGGAACTGACTCAACAGAACCTAAAAACTGCCACCACCAAATGATAACTTTATGCCAAAGAATCAGGCCTGAATTTTATCTTTGTGAAGTCATGGGATACCCCAAGACTCTTATTTATTTCAATTGTTTCTTATTTTCCTTCTCTCTTTATTTCCCCCCTACTCCATTTCTCATTCATCAAACAGTGATTTATATACAGAAGCTCAGAAGCAACAAAGCCCACATGGAAGAAGCACACCAGCCTGTGC
>NW_022111379.1:23953804-23965384 GCF_000313985.2 Echinops telfairi
TCCAAATGCACTTTACACAATTGATGTGTGTATGGATTGTGATAAGAGTTGTATGAGCCCCTAATAAAATGATCAAAAAAGAAAAGAAAAAGAAACTTCATAGCCTTTGTCAATTTACAAAGAGTTTTCTTTTGCTTTTCATGGAAGTTCTGAGAGATATTGCAGATCACCAAGTTTTTTCTAGTGAATACTTTCCCAAGGCATTTTTCTCTAGATGGGATTTAGCTCTGTTCAGTAACAATGCACACTGAGTTTCTCATTTTCCTGTAAGCTTCTTGGTCTAGTGACACAACACTTTAAATTTAATCAGGCAGAAAAATCACAAAAGCACTCAGTCTCTAGTGACCACACTGACCTTTTCCCAGAAATCATGGAAAGAAGAGTTTTCCCTATTTTGTGCAATATGTGATGCTCTACTCACCTATGTACAGTATTCATTTTAAATCAAGGTTGACTTAGGTTAATGCTGTCTCTGTCATGGGAAAACCTGCATTCCATGTTGCTGCCACCATAAGCAATCATTTCTAGTATCTATTGCTTTTGAGGTTGTAATTTTCATCATGGGCTTTGTGAAGAGAGTTAAAGGTGCTATTAAAAAGAATCACAGAGCAACTTTACTAGGATTTGACCTCCTAATATGATTTTGGTTTGGTTCATATATTAAAGTGATGCACGACCTTTCAGCAACATGTGTTCTTAACACAAGTCAGGGGGCTTCTCTGTGACTGAAACCTCTTGTGTCTTGAATCACAACTCATCTCACAATATGTGACCTATGATTGTTTGGGCTTTTCAATAGTGTATAACAACATTCATATAGATGCGTTAAATTTTTCTATCACTTACATGAAATCCTGTGAACTTCTAGAATTAATTTTTCTTCATATATGGTTTTTAATAACATCGTAATTTGTACAGGTTACCTAAAGTTTTTATCAGAGAAACCAACCTGCACTTAGATCATGATAAAGGCTAGATATGAGAGGAAAGTGGTCAAGGAGATATTTAATTTTTTTTCTTCTTGCATGAATAGCTGCAATGCACAAAAAGCCCAATAAGTTGTCTTTTGTTGTCGAGGTCTATTTCTGAGTATTGCTGATTTTGTATTTTGAAGTGTTTAACTATGGTTTAATGATATTTCAGGTATATTTCTGTTCAGCAATAAACTCAGGTTGAAAGTTGTGAATGATTTTAAGTTTTTGTTTCAAAAACTCTTTTAAAAATAAATATCCCCTGGATCACAAATATTTGTTGAAAGCTAAATTCATCGTATTAGTCACAATTACAATAGAAATTATACATATATGCATAATTTGAAGAAAATATCACCTTCGCATAAAGGAAAAATTGTGATATTAGTGTTATTGTGTCTGTGTGGAGGAGTGTGTGTTAAAGAATAGGCAGGATTGCAGAAACCCTTCACTAAATAAAGAGCATTAAAAATTCAGATGAATGAGAATGGGCAGAACCAGATTTTTCTAAGACACTGTACATGATTCAGAGTTAAGAGGTTTTTTGGAGTAAGAGCAAGATGGAAACCAGGTAGTAAGCTCATGGCCACTACTCCATGGAGATCGGTGAGTGGGTTGATTTGGGGGCCGACTAGGGGTTTCAAGGCGGTTGGTTAATACCCATGAGAGCCCAGAGTACTTCTCTGAATCAGAAATTGACTTCAATCCCATTGCCTGCACTCCTAGTGAATCTCCAAGGACCCAGGCCCACCAGCCTCCCCTTTCACAGCACTCCAGGCCCACCAGGCATCTGGCAGAGGCTCCTGCCCCACCATGGTGCTCTGGGACTGTCAGACATTCATCAGAGGTTTGTAAAGCTGCAGATTGGTTACCCAAGGACATGGGTAACCCATTACCTATTGGGAGAACAGCATTCTCCCTTCTATCTTTTACCTGAGCAATCCCCCTACCCTTTGTGCTCTGAGCAGTGGAGGTGCAGACTAACAAAAGTAGCTGGGCCCTCCTTTCCACCTGCCCTCCTTTCCAAAGTGCCCCTATCAAGGAACAGATCACCCAACCCTTACCCTTTCCCAAACTACATGCTGCTGCACCCGGGCCAACACTGTTCTTCAGAACACGGCATGCACAGCTGCAAATTGCCCCTACAGAGGCATGAAGGTGGTTGGAGAACAAAGCATAGGCTAAGGTGAGAGGGAAACCCCAGTGGGACAAAGGTGAAACACAACCCCTCAAGGCAGTTGGCTATAGGCATCCTGCAGAAGCACCAATATGAACTTCCCAAAGAGAGAGCCCAGGGCTCTGTGACTGCCAGGAAGATGGCACCTAGTTCTAATAAAGTGTCAGGCTGCTTCCACAGCTTCAACAAGAAAAGAGAAAAAAAAAAAAAATCCAATGTCAGAGGATGACCTGAACCTAAAGGCAGTCATTGACCTTCCACAGAAAGAAATCATCAGAATGCTGTTTACAGTCATACAGGACATGAGGGAAGCAATACAGAAAAAGGATGAAATGATAGAGGATATAAAGACCATGCACCATGAGGACCTAATGTCGGGGGTTTAAATGGAGAGAAAATGTTTTGAGAAACGATGTACAAATGCGCTTTACACAATTGATGTGTGTATGGATTGGGATAACAGTTGTATGAGCCCCTAATAAAATGTTAAAAAAGAGAAAGAAATAAATAAAAATTAAAAAATTAAAAAAGACCATGCACCATAGGGAAATATAAGAGCTAAGGGACAAGATAACAAAAACTGGAAGCAAATTCATGGACTTCACCAACCAACTGGGGGAGGCAGAGAACTGCACTAGTGACCTAGAAGACAGCTAAGCAGACATTAATAAATGTTAAAAAAAAAAAAAAGTCAAATAAGTTCATCAGAGAAGCTGAAGAAAGATAGATGACAGGGAAAGAAACTCAACAGAGAGGCTACTGATCTGAACACTACAATTAGAGAATTTTCCCAGATAGATATTTACAGAGCTCTTCACCCAAATACAAAAAAATCATGTTCTTTTAAAGCCCATATGGCACATATTCAAAGATAGAGCACGTGCTGTGGCATAAGTTGAATCTGCATAAATTGAAACACATTGATATCATACAGATCTCTCTCTCTGACCACTGTACCATAAGGCTTGAAATCAACAAAAGGAAGATGAAGAAAACAAGAGCAAACAATTGGAGAATGAATAACTCTCCATTGCAATAGGAGTGTGTACTGGCCCAGATCAGAGATGAAATTAGGAAATTTCTAGAAACCAACAAGAATGAGAACACGATGTACCAAAGCTTATGGGATACAGCAAAAGCAGTTATTAGAGGATGTTTCATTGATATGCTGGCACAAAATTTACAGCAACTACAGCAGAGTTGACAGGACAATCCTATTTATAGCAAAAGAAAAGAAATAATAAAAATCCAGGCTGTGATTCAGGAGAGGGAAAACAAGAAAACTATGGAAAAAATTAATGCTACTAAAAGTTAATCCTTTGAAAGGAATAAACAGAATCACCAGACCGCTGGCAAACCTAAGGAAAGGAAGGAACAAATTTCAATATCAAGGATGAGGGAGGAAACAGGGGATATTACAACAGACCCTAATGAAATCAAAAGGATAATTGCACAGTACTACGAAGGACGGTACTCTTATGAATTCAACAACTTGGAAAACATGGAAAATTCTTTCAAAAACAATTCCTCTCTAGACTATACCTGATTGACTTCAAGAATCTCAACAGACCCATAGGAATAGATGAAGAAGACAAGGTTATCAAGTAATTACCAACCAAAAAACATTCCCCGGAACAGATGGCTTCACAGGAGAATTCTACCTAGCATTCAGTGAAGAATTGACACCAATCTTACACAAACCCTTCCAGAACATATAAAAGACGGCAAACTCCAGAACTCTTTCTTTGCAGCTAGTATAGCTCTGATACCTAAACCGGGCAAGGATCCCACAAGAGTCAAGAACTACAGAACTATTTCCCTAATGAACATAGATGCAAAAATCCTTAACAAAAAACTGGCCAACAGAATACAAAAGTATATAAAACAAATAATTCACCATTACCAAGTCTATTGCACTGCTATATACATTGGAAAATACCATGGAACAGGGGATTAAAAAGATAGTATCCTTCACATGGCCAAACACAAATTGAAATATCTAGGGATATACCTGACTGAAAAAACAAAAGGTTTTTATGAGGAAAACTACAGAATACTATCACAAGAAACAAACAAAATGGAAGAATATCCCAGTTCTGCCCAAGGCACAATATAAGTCCAATGCTATCCTGATACAAATACTTTCTTTCTTCAAAGAATGCGAAAAACTGATTACCAACTTCATATGGAGAGGGAAGAAACCCAGAATTAGCAGAGAACTCATGAAGAAGGACAAAGTTGGAGGGCTTGCTTTACCTGAATTTAGCACAGTTTGATACAACCACAGTGATCAGAAC
This sequence comes from Echinops telfairi, assembly GCF_000313985.2. Lineage (NCBI taxonomy): Eukaryota > Metazoa > Chordata > Mammalia > Afrosoricida > Tenrecidae > Echinops > Echinops telfairi. The sequence goes on from NW_022111379.1 coordinate 23,958,250, forward strand.
AGTGTGGTATTGGTATTAGGATAGATACTCAGACCAATGGAAAATAACTGAAAACCCAGAAATAAAATAATCAGCATACAGACAACTGATCTTGAATAAAGGCCCAAAAAATATCAAATAGGAAGCAGATTCCCTCTTCAATAAATGGTGCTGGAAAAAATGGATATCTACTTGCAGAAAAATGATGTAAAACCCTTATCTCACTCCACACACAAGAATAAACTCAAGCCTTGAAATGAAACCCCAAACTATTAGGGCCATGAACGAGGTAATTGGGACAAACTTGAGAACTTTGGCATAGGGAATACATAGGCTATAGGAAATAGGGAAGGACACAAACACAGAGGAGGCACAAATTGACAAGTGGGATATACTGAAGATAAAACATCTGTGTACATAAAAAAAAAAAAAAACAGAGTGTCATAAGAGATTGAATGGACAGGGAAAACATCTTTAGCAATGACACATAAGCCTTATTACTAAAATCTACAATATTCTGCTAACTTACAAAAAGTAAAAAAACAAAAACAAATAAGAAAAAACAACTGCCCACAAAGGAAGTCAGCAAAGGACCAGAAGAGAAGTTTCTCAAAGGCAGAAATCCAAATGGCCAATAAACATATGAGAAAAGGTTCCAGATCCTTAGCTATAGGAGAAATGCAAATTAAAACAACTATGAGATGCCACCTAATAATCTCAAAGATAGCCTAATTCAAAAAATCGGAAAGTAAGAAGTGTTGGAGGGGCTGGTAGACCTGAAGGTATGTACAACCATAATGGAAATTGATTTGGTGATATTGAAAACAGATGGAAATTGAGCTACCATGTGACCCAGTAATCCCCCTACTGGGCATATACCCAGAAAAGACAAGAAGAAACCACTGCCAGACATCTGGCATCACTTCAGAGGACAGCGCTGAAGCTGAAGCTCAGGAAGTGGGGGGCATGTGATCATGAGCAAAAGAAGAGGGAAGGAGAGAGTGGAATGCGCACCAGCCCACCAAGCCTTGAGGACAATATTCCAGCTCAGAACAGCCAATGCACAGAGAAGATCAAAGGACCGGCGCCCCATAAGAAGCCACCACATCCCTCATAGCTCTAAGAGGGACAGCATTGGGGCCAAGGTGAGGGAGATGTACCCTATCCACCCCCACCACACTGGGGTGAAGCACTAAAGGTGTACAGCAGAGCAGCTAGGGAGCAGAGCAACGGAGTCCCCGATGAATGCCAAAGGTGGATTTGGGGGCCAGGGTGTGACAACACAGCCAACAGGACTGGAAAACACTCATAAAGATCAATGGACAGTCCCAGATCTGCTTGAGGGCTTTTCAGTTTTTGTTGTTGGTTATTTATTAGTTTTGTTGTGTTAGCAGTTGTTGATTATTTTTTTGGTTATGTTTGCTTTGCTTTGTTTTTGCACGTATTATAGTCTTTGCATGTCTACTTGGACAAGACAGGTGGGATGAACAATACGGAGGAGAGAGCAATGGAACCAATGGTTCTGGGGGGACAAGGGAAAGGGGGAGGTGGGGGAAAAATGAAGGGGGTGCCAACAAACCCAAGGACAGGGGAAGAATAAGTGATCTAAAATTGATGGCGAGGAGGGCTTAGGATGCTTGTGGGGTGGTGGGGAGAGTTGATTTAGGGCAATGTAGCTAAGAGGAACATGATAGTGGGACAGGAGGAAAGCAAATGGAAATAGAGGAAAGAACTGGGAGGCAAAGGACACTCATAGAGGTCTAAATACAGGCGTGTATATATGTAAATACATTTAAATATATTGATAGGGGAATGCATTTATGTACATTTATTTATTTATAAATTATTATGGCAGCAGATGGACATTGGGTCTCCACTCAAGTACTCCCTCACTGCAAAAACAATTTATTCTACTAACATGGCACTTTGTGATGTTCACTTTCCCTGACATGATCACTGAAGACAAAATGGGTACATAAACAAATTTGGTGAAAAAAGCTGATCATACCTGGCTATCAAAAGATATAGCATCTGGCGTCTTAAAGGTTTGAAGATTAGTAAGTGTCTATCTAGCTGAGAAGCAACAAAGCCCACATGGAAGAAACTCACCAGCCTGTGCGATCATGAGGTGTCGATGGGATCCAGGTATCAGACATCAAAGAACCAGAACAAAACTAACTAACAAAAAAATCATATCAATGGGAATGAGGGGGAGGGCAGAGTGGAGACCCAAAGCCCATCAGTAGTCAATTGGACACCCCCTGTCAGAAGGGACACAAGGAAGAGACGAGGCAGTCAGGGTGCAGTATAGCACTGATGAAACACACAACCTTCTAGTTTTTTAATACTTCCACCCCCACCCCCACTCATATCCCCACTATCATGACCACAATTCTATCTTACAAATCTGGCTAGACCGGAACAAGTATACTGGCACAGATAAGAGCTCGCAAAACAAAGAATCCAGAACAGGTAAACCCCTCAGGACCAATAAGGGGAGCAGCAATATTAGGAAGGTAAGGGACGTGTGTGTGTGTGGGGGGGTGAAACTGATCATAATAATTGATGTATGGCACCCCTCACAGGGGGACAGACAGCAGAAAAGTGGGTGATAGGAGATAGCGGTCAGTGTTAGATATAAAAAAGGATAATTTATAAATGATCAAGGGGACATGGTGGAGGGAGGGGGAGGGAGGGAAGGAAATAAATGAGGATCTGATATCAAGGACTCAAGTAGAAAGAAAATGTTTTGAAAAAGATCATGACAACATATGTACAAATGTGTTTGACACAATGGATATATGTATGGAGTGTGTTAAGAGCTGTAAGAGCCCCCAATAAAATAAAGTAAAACAAGGTTTTCCTACACTTCTCTTGAGCACCATGTCATCATATATATTATTAAACTTATCACACTATATTTTAATGGCTTTTTTATTTGTCTAACTTCTACGATTAATGTGTGGTCAAATATTAGTTTTTTTCTTATCCTGTTTGAATTTCCTATACCTTACACAAGGTTGGTGATGGGATTATGTCTATCAGCATTTAAGGAAATCCAATCAATACAACTGTTACTCAAATTTAATTTATACAAAACTACAAAAAGTGATTAAGTGTTCACCCAACATCTTCAGTCTGAAATTGATCACACATGCAATTAGGATGCATTGATAATTAATGGTTAATGGGATGCAAACATTGGAAGCAAAGAAAGAACAGTAGTTGGAAACTATGTAATTAATGATAAAAACAAATCTGGAGTTAGAATGATAAAATTTTGCAACAACAATGAATCGTTCATGACAAATACCTTTTTATATGAACACAATTGGTAAATATACATACGGACTTTTACAGATGGAATACAGAGACATCAAATTGACTACAACTGTGGGAAGAGACCATGAAGAAACTCAATACCAGCAGTTAAAATTAGGCTAGGGTCTGATTGTGGAACAAGCTATTAATTGTTCATGTGAAGTTCAAGTTGAAGTAGCTGATGAAAATTAAAACAAATGTACAAGATCCAAAATATGAACTGGAGTCTATTTTACCTGAATTTCAAGAACATCTCAAGAAGAGGTGTGATGAATTGAACACTAATGACAAAAGACCTGATTAACTGTGGGAGAACATCAAGAAGATCATACATAATTAAAGAAAAAAGTAATTAAGAAGACAGGAAAGACCAAAATTGATGTTAGAATAGACTCTGAAACTTGCTTTTAATCATAGAGTAGCTAAAACAAATGTAAGAAATGATGTAAAAAAGTTGAACTGAACATTTCAAAGGGCAGCTCAAGAAGACAAAATAAAATATTACAATCAAGCAGGAAAAGACCTAAACCTAGAAAATAAAAAAGAAGAACACATTCAGCCTACTTTAAACTGAAAGAACTCACCTTTAGGCAGTGGCAATATCGTAGCCAGTGAGGTTTATCCAAGGAGCGATTATTGCTAATTGAAAACTTTTCCCAATACCCCGCTGTGAGGACTTGAAATATAGTCAGCATTGGCAATTTTTGACAGTCTCTACGGAGACTGAAAATAAATAAATAAATAAACTGAAAGAACTCAAAAAAGAAATTCTAGCTTCAAGTTGAAATACTGAAATATTCTATAGGCACTGTATTAGTCTAGGTACTTTGGAGAAACAAATCCACAGCAACTCATGTGTAAGAGAGAGTTTTATGCAAAGAAAATGTGCATCACGAAAACATCCCAACCCAATGCTGCCCAAGCCCACAAGTCCAACATTAACCCATACCCAACACCAGTCCACAAAGTCCTTCACCTCACAAAACAGAGACAATAATGCTGACTGCCGGAGGAAAGCTGAGTCAGTGAACGTGAACGTGAACGTATCTCAGCACTAGCAGGGGTCTCCACACGGCTGCTCCAGCACCCAGGGCTGCATCGGGATAGATCCATGCGGCTTCTCCTTGGGGATCTTGTAGGAAGTCAATCTTGCCAGCTGAAGCAGGGAACTACTAAGGCAGCTGCACCCGATGCAACCATCACAAAACAAGAGACCCGAGAACTAGAAAGGCGAGGCTTCACCACCCATTTATCCCTCCGCCTTTCAACCAGCACCACATGTGATTATCGGCCAGGCTGGCACAATTAACTAACTCAGGCACTGTACTGAATGATGCAGGAAGCACTCAGAGAAGATAGAAAGAAAACACCGAATCATTGTGCCAAAAAGAACCAGTCAAAATTCCACCATTTCAGGAGGTAGCGAATAAACTACTAATGGCATCAAAGGAAGAAATTCCAGCTGCACTAAAAGCATTATCCAATAACAATGCTTCAGGAATTGATGGAATACCCACTGAAATGTTCCAACAAGAGGATGAAGCACTGGATGCACGTATTCATCTATGCCAGGAAATTTAGAAGACAGTAACTTAGCCAACTTACCAAACGGATACATATTTTTATATATTCTACAGAAAGATGATCCAATGGAATGTTCACAGTATATAACAATTTATTAATATCATATGTAAGTAAAATCTTGCTGAAGATCATCCAATAATGTTTGAAGCAGTGCATTGACAGGGAGCTGCCAAAAGTTCAGTTTGGATTCAGAAAGAGGACATGGAATAAGGGATATCATTGATGATGTCAGGTGCATCTTGATTCAAAGCAAAGATTACCACAAGGATATTTCTGTGTGTTTTATTGACTATGCCAAGGCATTCGACTGTGTGGATCATAACAAACTATGAAAAAGCTTGGGAAGAATGGGAATTCCAGAATTTTTCATTGTGTTTATGTTGGATCTGTACATGGATCAAGACATCTGTGCAAATGGAACAAGGGAATACACCATGACTTAAAATCAGGAAAGGTGTGGTTCAGGGTTGCAGCCTCTCACAATATTCACATTCTTTATGCTGGGAAAACTCAGAGAAGCTGGATTATATGAAGAAGAATGTGGCATCAGGTTTGGAGGAAACCTTATTAACAGCCTTCGATATGCAGATAATATAACTTTGCTCACTGAAAGTGAGGAGGATTTGAAGCATTTGTAGGTGAAGATCAATGCTTGATCCTTAAATATAGACTTGGCATAAAGAAGATCAACCTTCAGTGTGGATTAAAACTCAGTATAAAGAAAACCAAAATCCTGATGACCACACCAATAGATAACATCATGATAAATGGAGAAAGGCTTACATTGTCAAAGATGTTGTCTTGCTTGGATCCACAATCAATGCTCATGGAAGCAGAAGTCAAATGCAAAATGTTAGGTAAATCTGCACCTCGGGACCTCTGTGGAGTATTGAAGAACAGGGATGTTACTTTGAGGATAAAAGTGCACCTGACCCAGCCATGGCATTTCCAGTGGTCTCATATGTCTGTGAGAGTTGAATAAAGAATGAAGAAAGTCAATGCATTTGGATTGTGTCGTTGGTGAAGAATACTGAAAGTACCATGGATTGATTAAAGGACAAACAAATCTGTCTTAGACGAAGGATGGACAGAAAGTCTCTTAGAAACAAGCATGGGGAGCCTTTGTCTCACAAACTATGGACATATTATCAGGACATTTTGCTTGTTAAGGTAGAGGGACAGAGAAAGAGAAGAAGGCCCCAAAGGAGATGAAGTGATGCAGTGGCTACACAATGGGCTCAAACGATGGAGAGTTGTGAAGAAGGTCCGGACTGCATCACATTTTGTTCAGTTCTACATAGCGTCACTCCTAGTTGGAACTGACTTGATGGCACCTAACCACAAAACCAACACAAGGCCTCGCTCACACCTAGCCCTTGATACACAGTTACTGAGCTAATGTACCAAAATCATTTTGGGCAAAAGAAGATCTCATTATACCCCTCAGATTTAATATTCTCAAAAGATTGGATCAAATATAAATTTTATGAAACTGCTTTTGACGATTTTACAAATCATAGCCCTAAAGTGGTTACTGTGAATCGTTATCAAGGATATGGTGGTATATTTTTATCCAGTTGGCTTGGCATCAAAGGAGAAAATTTTGGTGTCTACTAATTTTTTTTTTAAATTCAGTTCTCCATGGACATACAATCTTGGACTAGAGAATGAGTATGACATGTTCTCATATTAGTGGTTAGAGGTAAGTTACAGGATCTAAATCAAAGCTATAGAACTATGAACTATGTCAAGTAGTTACTGAATCTTGTTGCTAAAACCAAAGCCCATGGAAAATAGCTTTATAAAGGGAGTCAGTCTGAGTGGTTGGTTAACCTGCTTTCTTCTTTTCCTCTAATCTTGAGCACTGTGTGTACTTGAATGAAATAATGTGTGTGTGTGCCTGTGTGTGTGAGTATATTATCACAGAGTATACAATAAGAAATATATGAACATTTTCCTTTTGAAAGTAAAAAAATCACATACATATAACCTTGTACCAAGAACAGAGTTAAAATTCACATTATATAAAAGGCAGGGTCAAATAATTCATGTAAAAAAGTCCACTATCTTTTAACTCTATTTAATTTCCATGATTATTTTAAAGATCACACATACTTTTTTATGAACATTAAAAATAAAAATATCAACAATAAAAATTATCACTGGTTATAGGTTAGGGAGCATTCATGTAAAACAATGGAGAATATTCCTATGAATAAATAATTTTACCCAGAAATGCTCTCCCAATATT
>NW_022111379.1:23965643-23967735 GCF_000313985.2 Echinops telfairi
TTCAGGAGAGGTATATTTTCCAGAACACAGTTTTCCACCTAGATTATTCTTTTTTATCAAGCCCATAAAGGATTTTCTATTTATGATTCCATGTGCGTACAAATCTCATCTCACAGACTCGGAAGAGCTTGAACGTCTGTAGTAATTCATATCCAACTGTTTTTTAAAGAATCAGACTCCTATGTGAATGGCTAAGATTCGCAAAGAAATAATTACCCTTGAGAGGTTAATGTTCTTTTAGTTTAATGAATTACAATTAGAATGTGAATTAGGAAGTTGAACAAAGAGGTGTTTAGAAACTGAAGCCATAATATTTGAAACTTAAAATATATGATTTCCATTAAATCCCTTACTCTATCTGGGATTGAATCCCTTCGTCTCTACAGTGATGGCATAGAAGTAAACTACCTCTAAAGCCACTTCCAGATGGAAAACTATTTGACTGTATTGTTGACAAATAACTCTGTTTTTAGATAAACAGGAGCTTTTAACATCATTTAATTACCTGTATACCATTGGACATATAAGTAAACAGGATTGTCAATTTAAAATCTCCATATATTTATATTTTTTGAGCTATTGTAAAAAATCAAAAGTACTAAACAACAGAGATTTTGGAATTACCTATAAAACAATCTTGCTTTTGTTTTCAGTGCTAGCCTTGATCAATGATATATGGACCTATTGATAAGTGTACATATTTGAAAGCCTTTTGTATTTTCGTTAGGAGCCCTGGTGGTGTTATGGTTGTCCCTTGTTCTGCGGTCTGCGTGCTTGTCAGTTCGACACCACCAGTGGCTCCTCCAGAGAAAAGCTGGCCTTTCTACTCCCCTAAGCAGTTAGTCTTAAAAACTCACAGGGGCTCGCTATGAGTCAGCACTGACTCAATGGCAATGAGTGAGGTTTTGGTATTTCCCCAGTATTATTTCAATCAGTAACTCTATCCTCATTTGGAACCACTGTTCAAGTATAAACCTCATTTCAAAATATTCTCTATGGAAGCTCTTAGTTGTTCATGAATTTCATTCAAAATCACATGTTTAATTTGCGCTATTAATTGAAAAGAAATAAGAAAGAGAATGAGAAAGATAAAGATTTCCCTAATCCCTTAATTCCATTGAGTCTCTCCAACCAATATCACCATCTCAGACCTCAGGAGGTTTTATTCTACATTTGTCTCCCAAATCATTAAGGGAAAACAAACAAACAAACAAACAAACCCTTTTCTGGTCACATTTGATTAGATTAATCCCGTCTTGCCTAGTGATATGTGCTGCAGTGTTATGGGGCAGATGCCTTACAAAACATTGTTGATTCTTTTCTGGGTAATCACCACCACCCATTGTTTCTTTTGAACCTATAGCTATACTTAAGTCCCACTGGGTCCTAATGAATAGAAAATCAGAGAATTCGTGTGAGAACTATTAAGAGTATGGGATAATAGTGCAAGGGAAATAAAGTTGGATCAGTCTGAGTTCACTGATGTGAGCCCAGTAAGCAGATTCTTTATTCAGTGTTTTAGCTTGGGAGTTTAGGGACGGATCTAATAGTATACTTGGTTGGTTCACTCAAGCAGTATATTGCAGTGGCTTATACTAAATCAAATTGATTCATTAGGTCTTGGTACACTCTAGAAAGAATTCAATGCTCAGCTAAATTGGCAGGTTATAAAGAATTTACCAGGTTAGAACCATAGATCCACATCTGGAATGCATGGAGAACACAATTATTTAAAAAATGGTGAGGAAATAAATTTGTGAGGGGAGTTTTTGAATATTCATAATTATACATAATGAGAGAGGAATAGATTGATGCACTCATATCTATATGTTAAGAATTAAGGTAGCAGATGGACATTGGACCTCTACTCAAGTACTCCCTCAAGGCAAGAACACTTTGTTCTAATAACCTGGCATTTCATGATGCTCACCTTTCTCACACGATTGCTGAAGAAAAAGTGGGTGCATAAGCAAATGTGGTGAAGAAAGCTGATGGTGCCGGGTATCAAAAGATATAGCATCAGGGGTCTTAAGGACTTGAAAATAAACAAGTGGCCATTTAGCTGAGAAACAGCAAACCCCACATGGAAGAA
>NW_022111379.1:23968476-23970689 GCF_000313985.2 Echinops telfairi
CCCTAATTGAATTAACAATGAACTGCAATGGCGCTGGTTAGTAGAAGTAAAGTGGCAGCATTTAATTAAGACATGCAAGCTAGGTATAGTGGACTCAGAGCTGTAATCAGGGCATATCTTCTTGAGTAAGGGCCCTACTACACTACCAAAGATGTATAATGTTGATTTTTCTTTCAGCCTTTCCCAAAGAGATCTACAGTCTTTTACAAGTGAAAGTTACATTGAGTGATTGCTCAATGGGGAAAATTAAATACTTTCAAGGATTATTGGACACTTGCTCTAAATAGACCCTAATTCGATGAGACTCAAAATATCACTGCAATCCACCATTCAAAGTAGGAGCATATGGATGTCAAATTATTCATAAAGTCTTAGTTCAGGTTCATCTTAATATTGGTTCATTGGATCTCTGAACCCAACTGTGGTTATTTATTAGATTCAAAAATTCATAAATGGAATCGACATACTTATCAACTTGAATAATCCCACATTTGGATTTCTAATACATGGAGACAAGTGAAAGCCTCTAAACTGCCTTTAAATGGGAAAATAGTAAACCAAAAGCAATACCACATTCCTTGAGGAATTGTAGAATTTTGTGTGTCCATTACAGAGTTGAAGGATGCAGTGATAGTGATTACCACATACAATTTAACTCACTTATCTGGCCTTTGCAAAAATATCCCATGCACCTTGGAGAATGACAGTGGAATATTGTAAGCATAATCAAGTTTTTATTCCAATTATGCCTAATGTTCTATATGTGGTTTCCTTGGTACCTGGTGTGCAGCTCTTGATACAGTTGATGTGTTTTAGATATCCCAGGTTTGAAGGACCACCACAAGCATTTGCCTTCAGGCTATAAGACCAGCAATGCATCTGTGCTGTCCTACATCATAGAAATATCAAATCTCTGGGACTGTTATAATTAGTCTGCAGATACCTTAGTCACTTTTCTTTTCCAAAAGCATTACCCTAATCCCAGACATTGATGAAATAATGCTGGTTGGAATTAGGAAAGCAAAATTATTATGACTTTAGGTTTCATTTGTATGATATTTGCATGCCAGATGATGGATAATTAACCTGACAAAAATTTATGAGCTTTCCGCCTATTGAAATTTCTGTAGGTCGAGTGGTGTGGGAAGTATTGACATCTCTACTGAAGGGAAGACTAAGTTATGACATCTGAACCTGATAACAACTAAAAAGGAAGCACAATGCCCTCTGGACTTCTTGATAATTTGCATGCAGCATATTTATCATTTGGGTGTGCTACTTGGGTCTACTGCTCAAGAGACTCACAAAGCTGCTAGTTTGAGTGGGACATACATCAGGAGAAGATACTACAACAGGTTCAGGATACTGTGCAAGCTGCCCTGCCACTTGAGCCACATGACTCAACTGATCCAATCGTATTTGCAGGGTCAGTGGTAGATAGATGAGTTCTGTGGAGGCATCGCATACTGTCACCTCAGGTTGGTGTGGAGCTGCTGACCATAGGTGGCTCAGGTTGGAGTCTTTGATGAGTCTCCGTTAATTAATCATACAACATATCCTTATGATTTGGGGGCAACTTTCTGCCTGGCATCCTCAGCCGATAGATAGTTTTGTACTTTTGAGAAGCAGCTTCTGACTTGTTACTCAGCCTTAGTAGAGACTGAGTGCCTCACCCTAGGGCACTCTTTGGCTTCAATTGCTCATCATGAACTGGGTGTTATCTGACCCACAGAGTCATAGCTGTGGGCAGGTCAAGCAGCACTCCACCAGTAAATGGAAATGGTATAAATGAAAGGAGGGTTGATTCCAGCCTGAATGCAAACGTAAGTTTGCATGAGGAAGTGTCCTAAATGTCCAGTCCTGTAGCTTTCTTCTCCTCATGTAAACTGATAGCCTCATCAAGGAATCCTTAAGATCCATTGATGACGGAAGAGGATATTCAAGCCTGATTAGAGAAATGTTACACTGTAAGTGGCAAGGAAATTCTCCCAAGGGGCAGGTTTTGAGAGTACAGCTGCTCATTCATTATACTTGGATGAAGAAATGACCAGACGTGTCATAGGAGTGGCCACTTGGTTGACTTGATGATGAAGGATTTAGGGAAAACTTAATTTGAAACTGAGGTGACAAGGGGAAAAATACATGTATAGGCCTCTGGGAATGGGCCACAAAAAGGTGAAGATATTTGTATGTCATGTAAATGTTCACCAAAA
>NW_022111379.1:23992109-23993477 GCF_000313985.2 Echinops telfairi
TTGCTTTAAAGTGCTAAAGAGCAAGAGTTGTCACTTTTATGTCTGAAATGTGCTCAAACAATGATATTTTCATTATCCTCATATGTATGCAGAATCTACAATCAAAATATTGAAAAAATGATGCAATTGAATTAAAACATTGGCAAATATTAGTCAATATGCAATGGATTTCCCCCCAAATGACCTAATCTTTCTTGGAAAAAGCACAGGCAAAATAGTTTTAATACAGAGGATGTAGAGATGAACTTTAGATAGCAAGAGGTAACTTTACACAAGTTATCTGGAAAGACTAATACCTGGGGAAGGACTTTCAACAAGATGGACAGACATAGTGGCTGCAACAATGGGCCCAAGCATAGCAACAATTGTGAAGAATGCAAAAGAGTGGAAGATGTTTTGTTCTGTTGTACACTGTGAATGGACTCACTTGGAGGCCCTAACAATAGCAGCAAACATGGTCCACTACCATGTGTGTGTTTGTGTATAGAAAGGGAGTTTCAAAAGTACACAAAGAATGTAATTAAACTATAGTAGACTTTTCTCATTAACTTTTCAAGTGTGTGAGTATATATATATTAAAGACAGGAGTTTCTGTTGAATATCTAAATATGAGTTAAATAACTGGACATAGGTTATGCATATATCCTGCATAAATGGATATTGCTAAATATTTTCAATGATATTTGATATTTCTCAATGATGGACTATGTATTTTTTTCAGCCATTTTTGGACAAGTTTTGTCCTTTCATGTATGTTTCCCTGATGCTTAAAGAAGTAGATATATTTATTTTTAATATATTTATTAGGCATGTGGATATAATAATTTTTACAGTGTTTTAAAGTACCTTTTGAAGCACTTTATTAGATTTCTATTTATTTATTTGTCTTAATAATGTTGGTTTTCAGCAATTCTTTATACATGCTGGACCTAAGTTCTTTCTTGAAATGATTTTACAATTTTATGCTGATACCAGTAAAATATGAATGTCCCAGTTGCTCCACAACTTTACCAACTTTTTAATGGTGACTCCTTTTAATTTTTGGTATTTTAATAGGTGAAGGGCATTCAGTGATAGAATTATTATTTCCATGTGGGAAACCAGGTTCAATTCCAGCCATTTCGGTTTGTTTGCAGCCACCATCTGGCTCTCTTTGGACGCTTCCATTTTCCTGTCATGCTGAACTGGTCAGCAGAGCTTCCAGACTTGGATGCACGAGACAGAAAGATCTCAAAATTTGCTTCTAAAACTCATCCAATAAAAACGCTATAAATCAAGACTGGTTTATTGCAGTAATGTTTTGCAGTTTTCTCTGTACTGGTTTGTTTGTTTGCTTGTTTATTTTCCGCTTTTACATGGCTATTGTGA
>NW_022111379.1:23995079-23996794 GCF_000313985.2 Echinops telfairi
GCCTCCAAGGAGGAAGTATCAGATTTCCCAGAATTATCAAGAGAAGGCCATGCCTACACAGACACCTCATTGGCTGTGATCTGATCGACAAGCTAGACTCCACCCCTATGGTCTTAACCCTCAATTGGTAGATGATTATATATCTACCGCAAGTTCATTTATCTCAGCTCTAGCTTTTATGATTTCTTTTCTTTTGCTGTTGGAAGGATTGTTATTGACTCTGTTCTAGCTGCTGGAGGTGCTGAATTAAGGTGCTAACCAGCTCTTTTTTCATGTATGCTTTTATTGCAATAAAATTACCTCTGATAACTGTCTTTGCTGTGTCTGATAGGTTTTGTTATGTTTTATTATCCTCCTCATTGGTATCTAAGAACATCTTAATTTCCTATCTAATTTGGCTAATGCCCAATTGGGTTTTTTTGAGAAGCTGTGATGGTGAGTCTCCAAGTGTTTGTCTTTGATTTTTTTGTTCTTTCTATTGTTGGTTTTCATCTTTATGGAGCTGTGGTCAGAAAAAGGTGCTTTGTATGAGTTCTATGTATTTGACTTTTCCCAAGCTTGCCTCATGTCTCAGTGTGGGGTCTATTTTTAGGCATAAGTTGTGTGCACTGAGAAGAATATGTATTATTATCATTATTATTGTGTGTGGTTGGTTGCAGAGCTCTGAATACATAGATTTGGTCAAATTGTTTGATTTTGTTGTTCAGCTCTTCTGTTTCTTAATTGAGTTTATTACCTATGATCTATCTTTCTTGAGAGTGGTGTATTGAAATCACCTAATATAATTGTTGATCTGGTGATTTGTCTTTTCATCTCTTTGACAATTTTGGTTGACAAATTTCAAGGGCCTTTTGTTGGGTGTATATATGATGATTATGTTTCTGGGTTTCTGTCTACTGATCCCTGAAGAATTATCTAATACCCATTCTTAGCTCTTGTTATGTCATGTACTTCAATGTCTATTTTTTTTAGAGATTAGTATTTCACACCTGCTTTTCTTTTTCTCTTTTTCCTATTGCCATTAGCTTGGTAAATTTTTTTGCTATCCTTTGACTCACAGTCTACTTTTGTCTGTGAGTTTTTGATGTGACTCTACAAGGCGGCAGCAGATTGATTGAGTTAGTTGCCTAATCCAGTCTGCTACTCTTTGTCATTTAATTGGTGGGTTTAGACCATTAACTTGAGTGTAATGAAATGTAAATGCAGATTAGTCACTGTCATCTCATAATATTTGTGACTGATACTTTCCATCCTTTCCATTTTATAGGGTGTTTTGTGTGTGTGAGGAATTCTTGTCTTTGTTTCTCCATTGGATCTGCAATATTTTGTATACCATTTTCATTTTTTTGGCTTCTAGATGGTGTTACACCCCATGGTGGTCTCAGTTATGTACTGCAATTGTTGGTTTTCTGCCCATAAACAACTGGAAAACATTTTTTTGGTAATACTGGTTTTGTTTTTATGAATTCTCTAAATATTGCTTTGTTTGAGAAAATGAATTTCTCCCTCCACTTTGATGCATAGCTTTGCTGGAGGAAGGTTTCTTGGATTGCAGTTATTGTTTTTCACTTTCAGAATATGTTGCTCCAATTTCTTTTTCTGCACAGAGAGGTCTGGCCTAGTTCTTATTTGCTAACCTTCATGTGTAACTGCTTTATTCTCTCTAACTGCTCTCATGATTCCCTTCTTTTCCTTGAAATTGGATACTTTGACTA
>NW_022111379.1:23997606-24001922 GCF_000313985.2 Echinops telfairi
ATGAATTGGAGAAGAGGGTTATTGGAGATGCGATTTTACTTGTTAGTTAAAGGATAGTGTGTGTTAATGAGGTGGAGGGAACAGGTTCCAGAGGTTATGGCTGTTGGGGTGAGGCATACATTGAATTTATTAGTGTCCCTTGTCAAACCTATATGGTGTGTAGAAAGGGTACATTCCTATTGGTATTGTGCTTGAAGTAGTGGAATCCTGCACAACTCAGAACTATGCCTCCTTAAGTGTTGTCCAGAAGGGATATGGGCTATTGTAATGGATGCCCCAGGGAAGAGGAGGCTTATGATCAGTGGGCCATCTGACTCAGCTCCCGTTCCACGGGCTACCCAGCCAGCAATAGGCAAACCACTGAGAAAGCTGGAATTTCCAGTTACATTTCCTCTGGCAGGATTCGGAGTTTTGTGTTTTCTTTCTCAAAAGAAAATACAAACAAATCTAACCACCAGCTTTCTGTATTTCACTCTCAGGCTTTTTTCTGAAGAGGAGTTAGGGTCCTTGTGATTTAATTTTGTGGAAACAATGTAGATTCGAAGCCAAAAAAGCTAAGAATATTAAATTAGAAAAATTAAAATGGGAGTGAAAATACAAGAAGAATAAATAAAAACGAGGAGAATTTTGTGAGGCGCTGATTTTCCTTAATCAACACTTTTGAGAAGAGCTTCTCTTGGCTGCAGTGGTTCTGGTTGAGTGGGAGATAGTAGATGCTGCTTTCTACCCAATGTTCCTTTGCGGGTAAGGGTGAAAGATGGTGGCTTACAGAAAAACAAAAACAAACAAAAATGCCAATCAATTCAAGCTACTTTCATGCAAGAGAGAAAAGGGGAAGAATCCTTATTTCATCAATGTTTACAATTTATTTGAGGAAAGGAATAAGGAAGTAATCTACATAAATGTAAATATATCCTCTCTTCTCATTTAAAAATATTTATTTTAAAAAATTTAATACTTGGGGCCCATAAAGCTTATTGTCCCAGATGGGTAAAATTCTAGCTGTGTGTCTTTAATGTGGTCAGGAGAAAGATATTGAGAAACTAACCACAGGCAGTAACATTGATTTCTGGTTTATCTGGGAGAGCTTTGAGTCCCTCACTGAGCAGGGAATAATTGATGGCTGGATGCCTTGTAGCAGTGGTTTAAAATTGATAAATGTTAAAGCAGGCACAATGGTTTATTGCTCCTCAAGGGTTATAGGACCTCTATATTTCTTTCCCATCACAAGCTCTAGATCATGAGGCAAACTTAAAAGCTGTTTCGTCTTTTTCTTTGTAAATTACATCTATTCCACTCAGGAACCCTGTGTTTGAAGGGACCCTCAGAGTCTTACTTAGATGGGTAGCTGTGTGATTTATAATGCAGGATGCATATTGCATAGGATTTTATTGCTATGTATTAGCAACACTAGTTAAAGAAAAAAAACTTTGACAATAACTATTGAAATGACAGGTGATAGCAATCATTAAAGTTTGATCTTTAGGAACTAACAGAGTACTAAAAACATATTTATTGAAACTTCTGAAGTTTTCTGTCATTCACAAATTTATTATCATAGTTTTAAATCTGTAAAGAACACAAAAGAAATTCCATGGCTTTTATTCATTTATGTTTCCCCTCAAATTACATGGAGGGTATTTTTTTTTGCTTGTTCTTCTAGACAAATATGTATCTTCTAGAAAGATTAATTTTAAGTTACTTATTAATTGTATATGGTATTATCTAACTAATCATGCCTATATTATATTAAAGTTTCTATTGCACTTTCATTTTGATGACACTTGATAAAATATGAGCAAGCTTATGAAAAATAATGAAGAAATATGGAATTGAAAGATAATGAATTTTTTTTCAGTTAACTTATGGAAGTCTCTTCATGTGAGACATGAAAATACTTTATTTCCTGTTTGTAGAGTAATCTCTCTCTCAAAGCCAGTAGCAGTCAGTGGATTCTGACTCACAGAGGAGCAGAACTAGTGAATACCATTTCACTAAATTGTTGTAACAAATTTGCATTAAATCATCAAGCATTTCACTCTCAAAAATGTCCCTTCTGAAGTCAGTGATTGTGAAGCCATTAGGCCTATGAAGTCCGTTTTGAAGCCCAGTAATGCAGCAAATAATTAAACATTATATTATAGTCCTTATAATTTTTAACAGTAAAAAAATATGTGTTATTACAGTAATTTAAAGACATCTATAAAAAATACTTCACAAGAGCAGGGTGTATATTGAAGAGGCTTGCTATATTTACATATCTGACCACCTTGAAAGCAATTTCTGACATAAACTACCTGATATATAGCTAGAAGGGACAATAAATAAACCTCACTGCTTCTTTCATTAGGTTGATTTTGTTGATGAGAGATGAGTTATATACCCTTGGTGACTAGCTTACGCTAGTCCCTCATACTCCTTTAATCAAGTTCTAGATAGCCCTATTCATAATGCTTGATGTGCTCCATTTAGGGAATTTATTTTTTAATGAGCAGATGAAGAAAAAATAGTGAGAAATGGAGGCTCTGTCAGGTAACATGAGGTAAAAGGATTGACATTCATGATTCTAAAAGGAACACAAATTAAATGAACTTACTGCTCCATGGAATCTGGAGAGGGCAATGAAATAATGACCTGAATCCAATATCCCATAAACCCATTAAGTTATGAAATACTTAAAGTAATTCAAATATATTTCTTTCAGTGAAGCATAAAAACAATAAAAATGGATTTTATTCTCATAAGCTTAAGGAGATCACTGAAGAATACTTTGTAAATATCAACGGACACACATGATAACAAATTCAATAGGCTGGTAGATGAATGTTAATATTCCTCTTTAGGCTCCACTGACTCAATTTAGGGCTTTATATAAAAGATGTACTTTCCCAGTTGACTCTAACTACATTTGACTGAACAGCTGCTTCAAACTCTTTTAATTTTGGTTTGGTAAACAGTTAATTAAAGTTTTAAGGACTTAAGATCTACTCAACTTCAGTCTTCTCTAATATTTGAGTTTAATTCAACCAACACTCACTGAAAGCCTACAACAATAAAGGCATTGTTCTTTGGCATGAAATGGGATTCACAGCTAGCTACACAACTGGGTGAATGCTTTCCCCACGGCAAGGAGAGGTGGACCTATAAGAAAGGGTCACTGTCAAATCTAACACTGTGAGAAGTATTTTCATTTATCAGAGCAGCTTACAGAGAAAATGATTACCATATATAAAAATTTAATCCAATGCATATAGGTACCATCTGATGGTAAAAATAAATTCATGCTATTGGAAAATTGATCTCATAAGTACATTTTAAAATATTTACATATACATATCTAAAATGACAGAAAAGTTATTCATGAAATTGTCAGCAAGAATTTATGATTTTAAATTGCTTGAAATCTTTTATTTTTGCTTTAAATATTTGTGAATTTTCTGAATCCTCTACAATGAGCATGTCTCTTCTTATACATATTTATTTAATATACACGTTGATTTCTTTATACAGTTTTGCTTAATGGTTACATTGCTATTGAAATTATTTAAATAATTCAAAGGTATTTTTAATAGGAAAGCTATGCCTAAAATAGATAGCTTGTATTTTCAGGTACTTAAATTTCCCACTACCACGGAGTAAATTCTGACTCATAGTGACCCTTCACAGGGTTTCTGAGGTTGTAAATCTTTATAAGGGCAGGGCGATTCCTTCACCTTTCTCCTGAGGAGAGATTGGTTTGGTTTGAACCACAGACCTTGTGGTTTACAATCCAACAATTATTCAGCAGCACAACTATTCTAACTGTGCACATTTCTAATTTTTTTCTCAGTGCCATCAAGTCAATTCTGTATCATAAAAATCCTGATGGCATCATGATGTCATGTTGGGTTGTTAACAACAAAGCCAGCAGTTTGAAATCAACAGCCTCCCCTGGAGAGAGATGAAGACGCTTTCTACACCCCTACAGAGTTACAGTCTCAGAAACTCACTGGGGAAGTCGTACCCTGTCTCTGAGATGTTGTCTCTGTGGCGGTATACAATCGTGGAAGCATTCATTTATTAATTTTCCTATTCTTAGCACTCTTTTGAGCTAGAAGATGAGCTCCCTGGTTAAACTATGACTGAGGAAAAGCTGCTTTCTCAAAGTAGAGTTGACCATAATGACCCAGGTGGGCTAAAGGCTGTGGGAGCGAAACCTTTGGGACTTTCATTTGCTGATGGAGCACGACACAAAATGAAAAGAAATTAGTGCATGAAATATGAATCTAGGAAAATGGAAGTCATTAAAAATGAAATGGGCTGCAAAAAAAAAAAAA
>NW_022111379.1:24003709-24011353 GCF_000313985.2 Echinops telfairi
ATAGATGTGCTTTACACAATTGATCTATGTATTGTGATGAATTGTATGAGCCCCAATAAATTGATTTTTAAAAAAATGAAATGGGACACATAAGGATATATATTTCTAGGCATTAGTAAGCTGAAATGGACTGCCTTTGGTCATTTTTAATTAGAAAGCCTATGTAGTGTTGTGCCAGGAATTAAGAAGAATGGTATTACATTCATTGTCAAAAAGGGCATTTTAGGACCTATCTTGAAGTATAATGCTCTCTGTAACAGGATGTTTATCCACATACAAGGAAATCCAATCAATACAACTATTATTCAAATTTAGGTACCCGTGGGAAACAAATATTTCTCTCAAGTTGTTCCCCCTAAATATATCCCAAACTTATCTGCTTGCTACATGTGGCAAATAACTATACACTTGGAGGTCAACAGAAGTAGGTCAGGGGTTATTCTCCCTAAGGGTTATCAGCCATCTAGAACAAGCAGACACCACTGTTTATCCCACAGTAAGTAGGGATAAGCACTCCCTTCTGATAAGGATAGTAGTAGATTGTTTCCCTGAAGGAGAACCCAGGGAGGTCAAGCCTACTCAAGAGTGGCCAAGGTTAGGCCGCCATCATGAATCTAGGGTCTGCCCTTCATGTCACATGTATACCTCTAGTTTCACCCCTTCCTATCATGTGTACGCCTATGCCCATTGTATATCCCCCTCTTATTGCTTGTGTTGTCTATTGCACAGCCCCTTCCGGTGACAGTGCAGTTATCTGTAATCATGCCCCCTATATAGATATGAGCCTTGGTTAGCAATAAATCTCTCTCCTGCTCTTTCTCCCCTGTCCTCTCAGTCTGTGCTGTGTGCAGACCTGGCTGTTGAGATCATGGCATCCAGGAGGTGAGCATGCTACCATGAAATGTGTCTGACTTCTTTATTTGACTCTCTCTCATATCTCTCTCATGCTCTATGACATCAGTATAATCTTTACATGTCTCAACCATACACTTGCGCTTATCGAACCCACGATTAGTTGTGGGGGATTGGCTTTTACCCCACAATGTACCATCCACTAAAGCTAGTGATGCAGAAAACGGAGAATTCTACCAATGTCTTCAGTCTGAAATTGTTCAGACATGTAATCAAGATGCATTGATAATTACTGGCAATAGGGAGGGATACAGAAGTTGGAAACCAAAAGGTTGGAGCTGTAGGTGGAAAATATCATTTTGTTGATCGAAATGAAGCTGGAGATTGTATGATAGAGTTTTGCTAGACCAAAGACTTGTGCAGGGCAAATTCCTTTTTGGAAGAGCACAAAAGGTGACTATACACTTGGACTTCTCCAGATGGAATACAGAGAAATCAAATTGACTACATCTGTGGGAAGAGACAATGGAGAAGCTCAGGATGAGCAACTAAAACCAGGGCAGGCACCTTGGACATATTATCAGGAGAGAGTGATCCTGGAGAAGGACAGCATGCTTGGTAAAGGGGAGAGAGGGTAGAAAAGAGGAAGGCCCTTGAGAAGATGAATTGACAGTGTCACAACATTGGGCTCAAGGTTGGGAACTATTGGGTGGATGGCTCAGCACCTGGTGGCATTCTGTTCTATTGTAGGTAGGGTCATTTTGTGTTGGAAATAAAATAACAACAATAAACAAGAACATTCAGACTTGTTCCCAACATTTAATGTCAAATGTTTCCCTTTCCGAAATTTATGTTACTTTTTAACAATTATCTCTTGAAAATGTAATTATTTTCTTAATTCTATAAAGAAAATTATAGAATTGGAAATACTTTTTAAATTTAAAAAATCATCTTTATTTTTCTAACCAAAAGTTAGTACGCTCTTTAATTATGATTGAAAGTGACAAACCATAGTAGTATTAACAGTACCAATTTGTATTTGCCAATAGGAACCCCAGATTACCAGAGTGAATAACCTAAGTAGGAAAGGACTAAACCATCTAAATTAAACTTAGGTACTAGAAATGGATAAGGGCTTAAAACAAATGGTCTAAACTTAAAAAAAAATTTAAGAGACTTTGGCAAATAGCTGAGCAAAAGAAAATATTTTTAAAACAAATAACTCTCTATTTTAGGAATGTGCCTGGGACTGAAAAATGTGTAAACCAAACCTAAAATAATGTGTAAACATTCAGTAAGAAAGGGGGAGAATCTCTGAATAAAACTATAAAAGTCCCATAAAAGACACAAAACAGTGTCTAGACAAATAGAAATCACACCATGTCCTTGCATGGGAAAACAGCGTTATAGCATCAAATCTCCCAATGTAATCTGTAAATTTAGTTTATATTTGTCAGAACTATAGTGATGTTCATGACTATAACCCAAAGCTCTATGACTTATGGAAAAATATGCATTTCTTTAGGAAGTATGGCTTCTCACTGCTAACATCACCACAGGGTAGAACTACCCTGTGGGGTTTTGAGACTGTAACTTTTTAAGGGAGTCAAAATTTCCATCTTTCTCCACAGAAATGACTATTGGTTTTGAACTGCTTACCTTACCTGTCTCAGGCCAACTGGAAGGTATATATGAAGGTATATGAATATGAATCTACTAAGTGTATTCTACACACCTTGGTGAATAAGTTGTGTCATTTTATTATATCTTCATAATATTTAAGAGACTGTATATAGTTAGAGAATTCTTAGATATGGAAAAATAAATTCACTTTGTGTGATACTTGAAATTCTATGTTGCTTTCCGGCATGCTTTTTTTTTTTTTTCTTTTAACCAATAAGAATAAATCATGACAAGAAATCACAAGAACATTGGTCTTTTCTCTCTACTCTATATATCCTATTAGATTTAAATATCCTTTAATTACTTATGAAGGTTCTGGAGTACACCAGTCAAGCGAAGAGACCCCTTGAGAGGAGAACCTGGCCTTATGTGTCCCCTTATGATTTCAACCAGGAAAACTCTCAGGCAGGTGTCCTCCGGAGCGGGGGGCTGCGATGAGGCACAAATGGACTTGATGACACATGACCACAACGGGGGACTACAGCTACAATTTAGTCCCAACAAGAGATCCACTGCCTAAGGAGGTTTCTTATTGTAGCACTCGAACTAGCTGTGGTGGAAGTCAGTCAGGAATGTTGAGAGATTAGCTATTCCATACACAGTGTCAGACGTGTTTTAAGCGAGAGTCATTGACTTTGCCAGGGTGAGAGGTTAGGATTGTTATTAAAAAAAATAGAGCTTCGTGTGTTTGATTAGCAACAGGGAAGAACATTTAAACGCTGTGGAACACTTGAATCTCCATAAACTTCAGAGGTTTAGGTGCTTGAAAATGGATTGTGGAGTGATTGCTGTGATCTTTGACAACCTTAATATATCATTCATTGGTGCTGCCTCTCAGCAAACCTAGGAAGAAAAATCACAGAAGATAGACTCATCACAAAAGGCTATGGCATTAAATCCTTTAAACTTTCCTATCAAACGCTCACTCGAGTGACATTGAGGCCTTGTGGCATTCTGCCTGATTTCTCTCTAACTCAGGATCAGATACACAGGCATGTATTTGTGCATATATGCATTATGCATGCACATGCACACATACCTGTACAATTTATTCTAGAAAAGAATACAGCCAATGCTGTGATGAAATTTTGACAACTGGACAATACCTTACAAAATGTGTTTAAGTATTTAACCCATTATTAACTTAAAATATATATCTGTTCTTTTTTCCTATTACTAATTTCCCATCAATGTTTTTGAATGGCTCTTATTTTAGCCACCTGAAGTCTTTTTAACATTAGGCACAGATTAAAAATTAAATTTTATAAACTTATCTATGTTAATAGGCAAATATAATCAGTTTGGGGGAGCTATTCAAGGTCCTGAGAAGATTTGAAACTAACTGCTATGAGGAGCCCTGCTGATGTGGTTATGCATTGGACCACTAACCACAGGATCAGTAATTCAAAGCTACCAGCCTCTCTGAGGGTGAAAATGAGGATTTCCACTCCAATAAAGAGTTACAGCTCAGAAACCCATAGGGGCAAATCTAACTTGCCCAGTAGGTCACGATGGGTCTAAATCAATTTACTGGCAGTAAGGTTTTTGTTTTGTTTTGCTTTTTGCTCTTGTGCTACAAGCAAAGACTGTGGGAATTGGAGATTTGGTGCCTAGAGCACAGGAAATGATTCATAGCAGCCTGAGGTCATCTGTTGCTGGGACTCCTGTTGTTATTGTTGTTGTTTATTTGTTTTTTAACACACCATCCATATTGATCAACCAGGAGGGGACCATCTCAGCAGTAGGATCCCTATTGACCATCAGCATCTCTTAGAATGACCTGAACTGCTGCACACACCAAAAGATGGATTTTTTAGGACTATTTTATAGTAAGTATCATATACCTCTATAACTTGGTAATCTTAAAAAACTTCAGTCTTTCTAATAAGTGTTTCTCCACAGATTCATGTATACTTTACCCCCATATTATTCTGAATCCCTTTCCTTTTATTTTGTTTCTCCAAGACATTTAACTGTTTCTCTTGAAAAACCTGCCAGAGAACATTTCTCCACCCTCAGACTTATCATGGGATTTTCCTTGGAGACACTTCATATTTCACAAGTGAAAAAGCTCTGAGTATTTTTCAATAGGAAAAAAAAAAGACTTGTGATGCATTGGTAGGTTCTGGCAACACAATACAACTATCTAATCAATCTGAGCCATGGTAGACATTTTGGCTATCATAAAACATTTTTTCCCAGTATATAACTAGAGAAAATTTCCTAAAGCTCTATTCTAAGAGTATCACTACCTTGCTTAAAGTTCTTTATTATTTATTACTCTTCATGCAAACATCTTAATTTTTTATATGAATGACAGACTTTTATTTATTCAACTAAGATCTCAACATTACTTATCTATTCTTTGTAAGTTTACTGAATTGCTGATACTCTAAATGCACACCTTCAGGATATGAGCTACACAATTTCACTTGTTCTCCTTTCTTCTTGTACCTTCTGTGAAGGTTATGATTCGGATGTGCTTTTATTTTCAGAAACAACTCTGTAAATCACAACTTTCTACCCAAATTAGGTGCTTTACTTTTGTTCTTTCATGGTTCTCTCCTTCCTCTCCATGACCTTACCATGATTTAGGAAAATATGCATTGTAATTCAATCTCTCCATAAATCCACCATAAACTACAGTGTTGGAGATTGCAATCCAAACAGAAAATGAAATATCAGAGCCTCAACAGGTCGGCATTTAAATCAATGATGAGGGCGCTTCATAATAGGAAGATTATAGAAATATCCTACTACCTTTTAACTCCATTTTCCTAGAAACTTTTTATTATGAAGTTGTCGTTGCTAGGAGACATTGAGTTACTTCCAACTCCTAGCAATCCTTTGTCCCCAAGCAAGCCCTCTCCCCCAGCTCTGGGCCCTCTGCAAAATACTTACCAGGCTGGAGTCCATCATGTCAGTCATTGTGTCAGTTCATCTCACGGAGGAGCATGCTTTCTTTTACGGACTCTACCAAACATGATGTCTCTCTCCTGGAACTGTTCAAAGCACTTAGGACTAAGTCTTACCTACCTCAGTTCTAAGGGCTATTTTGGCTGAACTTTCTGCAAGACAAATTGGTTCATTCTTCTAGAAGTCTCTGCTATACTCAATATTCTTTGCCAACACCATAATGAAAATGTACTAGTTCTTTTCCAGTAGTGCTTATTCATGGTCCAACATTCACACTCACTTCAGGTGATTGAAAATACCTGTGCCGATGTACTTCGGTCCTCAAAGTGGCATCTTTATGTTTAACCATTTTTTTAAATCATTTTATTGGGGCTCATACAATTCTTCACAATCCATACATACATCAATTGTGTAAAGCACACTTATACATTTTTTGCCCTCATCATTCTCAAAACCCGTTTTCCTCTTGGGTTCCTGGCATTGGCTCCTCATTTTCCTTTAAAGATGTCTTTTGCTCCGTGTTTTCCTAGAACAGTAAGTTGTGGGTTTTGTTGTTGTTGTTGTTTTTTTATTTTATTTTACTTCAAAAAACCTTATTATGATAAATTAGCAAACACTTATAGATCAGATCATAGTATTACATCTAACAATTCATACACATCCTCATTCAGTTCACCCCCTGCAGTCCCTGTACTGGACCATCGCTCATCGCATTTCCCATGGTGCTCTTGTTTCCACTGGCTCTCCTTTCCTAGCCCGTTGAATTTCATCCTTGGATAAATGCTGCCCTTTGATTTTTTGTTTAATAATTTAGTTTTTGATTAAATAGAATGATTTATTTATAACTTGCACCATTGAGAATATACACAACAGTAACAGCATCAATTTCAAGCTTTTACACGTACATTTCACAGATGTTGACTATATTCTTAGAGATTCTGCCATTAAATAATTCTTCCTCCATTAAGATACACTCATTGCCCTCTAAGGTTCCTATACAATGTTCTGCTTCTGTGGGCATTTATTATGTATTCAAGTAAAAACATCCCTGACAATTGATTATTTTTACTCCATTTATCCTGATGTGGCTTATTGGTCTAGTTGTAAGGATTTTTCATATGCAAATGGAATAAACATTGTACAACCAATAGCAAGCTGATAGCATTTCTGACTTAGAGATGTTCCATAGTTGTGAGAATAGGACTTTGTTCCATAGGATTTCCAATGCTGATTTTTGGAAGACAGTCACCATGCCTTTCTTCCTAGGTACCTGAGGATGGACAAGAGCCATAACCATTTGTGCCATAAAGATGTATGTACAATAAAACATATAAAACTCACGTAATGAGTTATAATATAAATAGAATGCCTAACAGTTTTCCAAGTTAATACATTATTTTATGTTTAACCCTAGATTCTTGTGCCTCATTTTGAAATCACTGTGAGATGCTGATTAAATTTTAAATGGTTATTATATTTTTGGTTTGATGTTTTATCTTAAAATATGATTGCTTTTAGGCCAATGAGATATCTGTTTATTTTATTATACATCTGAAGTAAAACTAAACTGTTAAAATAGCTATTTAATATTTTCTATATTTGATAAATATATATAAATGGCTTATAAATACTTTAACTCAGTAGTTTATGAGACAGGAGAATTTTGTTTTGGTAAGATCTATCTAATGACCTGAAGTTTTCATCTTTTTCTGATTGAACTTCCAATAAACATCATCAATCATTTATTAGCATCTACCTTCAAGCCGTAAACCAACATTTTGGTAAATAAGTACATTTTCCCCCCTTAAAATAGTTTGTATCCATAGGGTCTCTCTGCCACATACCCTTCCAATTTCACATTTTTGGTTATTTGAATGGACGCTAGGTAGTTTGTGGGAAAGGAGCTTCCACACTATCAAATTAATAGAAATATGTGTGGATACATGTGGCAGTTACATAATCTCCTGTCATCTTGCGTGAAGGGATGACTTCTAGCCTGTAAATCAGGTCATAGCCAAAGAGGCCTTTGGGTGGGCATGGCCTTCCCTGAGAATTCTGGAAACTCCTGTCTTCCCCCCTGGAGGTCGGACACACTCTCTGGTTTACATTCCTGTTGCCAAGCCACATGGAGACACCCTGATAGAGCCAGATACCTGGAGCTGAAGGAGTCACATGGAGACCCATGCCAGCACC
>NW_022111379.1:24011855-24013594 GCF_000313985.2 Echinops telfairi
TATATATATATAATTACATTGCATTTTCTCTGTCTCTAGTCCAAAGCAAATCAGTACTTTTTTTCTACTACTTTCTTTCTTGTATATATAAAACAAATACAGAAAATGAAAGAAATGCGAAAAAAGCATTGTGGGGAATTTACAAGGATTCTAGAAACCTTGTATATTTTTATAATAAAGTAAATATATATTTATGTCTACATGTTGCAGGTATTATAGATTTTTACTATATGCCTGTGTTTGCACACTGGCCTTTCTGGTTAAGGTGAAAGGACACTCAGATACCAGGTCTTTGTCATCCTAGGCGCATTTTATTCACATAATCCTGCCTACTAGCCTGGGATTGCCCTACATATTTTTTCTCAGTCTCCTTGAATCTACATCAATAACTGAACACACACTGAAACATCAGTCAGTATAATTGTCAGAGAAAATTCCAGAAGTGTAATAATACACTATTATCACTATCACCACCAAATCTTGCTAAAATAGATTATAAACATATTTATAGTGACAATCACTGTTAAAAACAAAATATGAAAGCATCATGAATGTTCAATGTGGAATTTATAATATTAATACAAAGAAAACAAATGTACGATTAAAACTGATGTTTTTGAAGACTATTTCAATAAAATTTGACATTTAGTGTTAAGTGACAAATGAAGCTGGGAACAGGTCAAATACTATTGTCTCAATTTTTTTAAGTATATGCCTTATTTACACAAAGATAGGAGAAAAAAATCAATGTGAATGTTTTGCTAATGTCAATACATAATTCTTCCTAAATCTGAGTTTTTTAATTATTTGTTATTTTCATATAGTTTTTATTTTCTAGTATTATGGTAGTTAACATATACTATATTTGTGATAAAGAAACTTATAAAATAATCTCTTTGAATCTCCAAAATATAGAGAAAATAAATTATTTTTATCTTTAATATAATTGGTAGTGGCGATCTGTAGCAGCCACCATTCTATTTGTCACTTTGAAACCTGCTGTGGTGGCTTACATGCAGCTGTGATTCTGGAAGTTATGCAACCAGTATTTCAAATACCTGTAGGGAAACTGTTATGGTTAGGGATTGTGTCAACTAGAAACTCCTAGGTAAGGGTAGGGGTGAGGCTTACTCTCTCAATCGAGTTGCAGCCTGATGGTACCCCCTTGGGAGTGTGGCCTCTTGTAAAAGAAAGATCAAGCAGAGTTGAGGGCCCTTCACCTTCTGTTGGAGCTGAATCTTGCATTTGGCTCTTCTATCTTCTGTTGCATTGCTTGCCCATTTTAGGAGCCGTCAAGAGACTACCTGTGGTGGATTCATTCCTCTAACTTCAAATTCAAATTACATCTTCATTCAACAGCCTGTGACCCTCTCTTTCTCTGTTTCATCTTCCTGCTTCCTGGTTCTCAGTTCCACAAGTCAGGAGAAGTCTAGCTTGAACCAGAGTGGACTTAGCTATTTCTACAACTGTGTAAACCATTTCTGGATATCACTCTCTTTCAATACACAACACGTAAAGGATCACAGGTTTTGCTTCTCTAGTGAACTGAGCCTAACACAGCAACCCATGCTACACAAGGTTCAGGGAAGCTTCCAGAATAAAGCATACTAGGACGAGGAAAAAGTGTTCCACTTTGGAAAAAATCAGTCACAGAAAGCATTATGAACATTAGTGGAAGATACTTGGATAAAGTGCTAGATGGTGAGCCTGTCAGGCTGGCAGTCACTCAAAATACAACT
>NW_022111379.1:24014368-24016344 GCF_000313985.2 Echinops telfairi
TCAAATTCAAGCTGAAGAACATAAACATGTTCGCAATGGCTGAAAATTTGAGTATATCACACCTGCATGTAGAAAATATTTCAAGAACAAAGTTTTACCTGATGAATACTGATGACCAAAGGTCAGATGAATTGTAGGCTGACATAAAGGACAGTATACACGGACAAAGCAAAAAGGTGATTAAAAAGACAGGAACGAATGAATAGACCCAAACATTGTCAGAGGAGGTTCTGAAATTTACTCTGGAATGTAAGAAGTTGAACAGAAATGATAAAGTCATAGATCTGAGTAGAAATTTTCAAAGGGCAGCTCAAAAAGACAATTTAAGCATTATAATTTTAGATAAAATGTGCTAATACATGGAGTTTTAAAACCAAAAATAAGAACATACTGGACATTTATTACGTTGAAAGAACTGAAAAACGAAATCAAGTGTTAGATTCTATAGTCAAAATATTGAATAACAGAGACAACATCAAGAGACGATGAAAATAATATACATAGTCATTGTCCCCCCAAAATTGGTCAACATTCAACTGTTTCCGAAGGAACTATCTTCCAGTTTCTTGGCATACATTAGAGAGTAGCTAACTGACTGAAAGAAATCCATATTTGTGTCCATTCCAAAGAAATGTGACACAAAAGAATACAGACATTTTCAAACTATACTGTTAATATCTTATGTGAGTAAAAGTTTACTGAAGATATTTCAAAAATAGTTGAGGCAATAGATCAACAGGGTCTTGTCAAGTATCCAAACTCGATTCAGGGGGGGTGGGGTGGGAAGGAAATAGTCTATTATTGCTATGATTATTTGAATCTTGTCTGAAAGCAGAGATTACTAGAAAGATATTCACTATGTTTTATTGACCAAAAAGGCATTCAGTTGTCTGGAGCATACCAAACTAATTAACATTGTGAATAATGTGAATTCTAGAACACTTAGTTATACAATTGAAGAAGCTGTACATAGACAATTGTTTGGACAGAACAAGGCATACTGTGTAATAGGGAACTAGGAAAGATATGTATCAAGATTGTAATCTTTCAATCTAAGAAACTGAATTACATGAAGAAGAATGTGTTATCAGGATAACAAGAATGCTAATGAACCACTTTTGCTATATAGATCATGCAACCTTGCTTGCTGGAATAGAGAAATTGAGAAGCACTTATTAATGAAGAACCAAAATTACAGCTTCCTATACGGATTACTACTCAATGTAAAGAAAACAATCAGTGGTCATGTAAGCAGCAGCCCAGAAATCAAATGATGTGTTGAATTGGGAAAATATGCTGCAAACAGCTTATCTAAAATGTTCACGAGTAAAGATGTCACTTTGAGGACTAAGAAGTGCTTCCTCCAAATCATGGTATTTTCAATTGCTTCATATGCATGTGAAAGCTGGGCCATAAAAGAGGAAGACTGAAGAAGAATTGCTACATTTGAATTATGTTATTGGCGAATAATATTGAATATATCACGAACTTGAAAAAGAACAACAACAACAAATCCAACAGTGAAGAAGTGCAGCTAGAATGTTCCATAAATGCACGGATGGCAAGAATTTGTCTTATTATCAGGAAGGACCCATTACTGGAGAAGGATGTCATGCTTTGTAAGATAAAGGGTCAGTGGAAAAGTTCAAGTCCTTCAAAAAGGTGGACTGACACACTAACTGCAACAATGAACTCCAACATAACAGTAAGTGCAAAGATGGTACAGGACCAGGCAGTACTTCCTTTTGTGTAACTGTGTTAGTCTGGATAGACTAGAGAAACAAATCCACAGGAACACATATATGTATGAGAGAGTTTTATATAAAGGGTAAGTGTACATTCAGAAAGCATCGCAACCCCGTCCAGTCTAAGCCCATAAATCCGACTTAGCCCACATGTCTGACACTGATCTACAAAGTCCTCCTCAAACTCACAAAACACACACAATGACACCGAATGCAGGAGAATCATAGGCC
>NW_022111379.1:24016586-24020560 GCF_000313985.2 Echinops telfairi
GCTGGCAGGGGTCTCCACGCGACTTCTCCAGCACCCAGGACTTCTCCTCAGGGATGTCTCACAGGAAGTGAGCCTTGCCAGCTGAGACAGAGAACTAGCTAAGGCAGCCGCACACTGTCCGACCATCAGAGAGCAAGGGAAAAGAAAACTAGAAAGGCGAGACTCACCAAGCCGTTTTTTCTCTCTGCCCTTTAATTAGTCCCACATGTGTTTATCGGGCAGTTTGGTACACTAAACCTTAACTATCACATCAACATAGAGTCTAAATAGTTGAAACTGACTCTATAGCACTTTAACATCATCAACCCACAACAACACTATCTAAATAAACACAAATCTATCTCTTAAGCAATATAATTTTGTAGGAGCCCTGGTACACATGAGCTGCTAACTGCAAAGTCAGCAGTTTGAAACCAGCAGCTGCTCCACAGGAGTCAGTTGGGGCTCTGTAATTCTGTAAAGAGTCATGGTCTTAGAAACCAACAGAGGCAGTTCTACCCTGTCCTACAGGGTCGCTGTGAGTTGGAAGTGACATGATGACATTAGTTAGTTTTGCGACTCTGTTAATTTTTTAAAACATTTCATCCCCTGGTGAATTCCCACTGACCATGAATCAGGGTTAAAATTTAACACCCTGTCATTTGATCTCCCTTACGATCCATTTAAATTTGTTGTAATTTTTAATAATTTCTGCTTCCTTTTCAATTGATACTTTTGTATGTTTTACTTATGGCATAGGAGGTTAGGAGGAAAGGGGAACCAATGATGATGAGTACAAAAATGAAGAAAATGTTATAAAACTGATTGTACAATTCTTCAGGATGTGACTGAACTATTGACTTGAATGAAATGTGAATTATATGCCAACAAAATTGTTAAAAATAAACTTTCTATTGCCACCAACATAATAAATTACTTCCCTTTAAGGAGTAAAGAGCCAACCTTTATCATTAAAAGTTATATTACATACACAATTTTAAGTTCATTTGATAAAAATATATGGTTATTTTCAACAGTGTTGAATATAAACATCAATTTATTTCATATTTGAAAGCAGTTGTACAAGTGCTCAGTGCATCGTTGGTACTCATGGCGCAACTTTTCAAAGCTCCATCACATCCTTTACCCCCTACAATCGATGATGAAACCTTGGACCGGCGTACTCATTTTCCAGTGCTCATTCAGTGAGTGAGCAAAGAAATAAAATGAACATAGGAAGAAAAAGAAAAATAAAGAGAGAGAGAAAAACAACTATATGTAGAGAGTGTGATGGGACGGAGACTTTATATCAAAGGACCCCAATTTCCTGCTTTGTTAAACACACACACACACACACACACAGCTTTAATCTACCCCACCGTGTGCCTGATGGTGCAGTTCTCATTGGTGCAATGTGCATGCATTTCTCAAATTTAGAATTATTTCAATTACCAATGATTTCTTATGAACTGCACCTAAAATGAAAGAAGTTAGACTGCCTTGCTAGCATGCCTGCGATAAGAGGGAGAGCCTATCTTGAAATGTAAAACTGTGTTAGACCCAGCACTCTTGTAATATCCATTCCCTAATATTGAGAAAGTGCCACCACTCCAGACCTCTTCCTTTACAGAGAATTTCCATTTGGGATTGGTAGTGTTCATTTCTGTTATGACAGCACAACTGATATCATCATGTCCCTCAAAAAGTCTCAATTACTGTGAAAGAAGTAGAAGCGTGACCCATTTCTTTCCAGAAGTTTCTTTTGGATATTATAATAATTTACTCATCTTCTCTCCACTACTTCTGTATGTCCTGCTATAAAATATTTTTGCTAATATAATGTTGCAAAAAGATTTGCGCTAAACTGCAAATGCTGCTACATCACCTCTTTACTCATTTGTTGTAGGAAAAAAAATGGGAAGAGTAGAGTGTTTTTATAATAAAGGGAGAAAATTTGTACTTACAATGCCAATCACAACATGTTCTTGGTTTTTATTGGTACCAAATAATTGGAAGAGCTATGCAATACAGAGTAGGATTCAAAGAATGTTACTGAAACAAAGAAGTTACTCTCCCTGGGTGGATAAAGCATATAGACTTAACCTCAGGGCTCAGTATTGCTTAGCATTCAAGATGTCACTCCAAGTCGCCTCACAAGAAATGAAACCAAGATAATGTGCTATCATCATGGTTCAACAAGAAAATGGACATATTTGGAAAACATGTGGACTAACGACATCACCACCATGATCCCAACTCAGAGACAAAGACTTATCTAAGAAAAAATGGATTAAACCACTCCTGCTTCAGAGCTGTACAACCTAGAACACAGCAGCATCCCCTCATGCTCAAAGCTCCGTGCCGTTGCTCTGGGTAAGTGCTCCCCTCTTTCTTACTATACTCTTATTTGTTGTGGTAATTAAGATTTGTGTGATAGTACATAAATTATCAGCAACTTATACCTGTCTCATGTGTATTGTTGCTTGTGCCGAACTCATTTCTTCGAGAAACAGGGCCATGGATCTGTATTTTCTAACATAATTTAGGCCACATATTAAGTTGAAAATTAAAACTATACTCTTTGCCATCTAGTCAACTCTGATGCAAGATAATTCCAACCCCTAGAGGTGCTGCAGAACAGGGTAGAATGCTTTGGTTGGCTACCAAGAGTGGAGCTGTTTGTAGGAGTAAAGTCTTCTTTCTCCCATGGAGAGACTGGTGGTTTCACTGCAACATTTGTGGGTTGTAGCTATGTTAGTCCGGGTGAACTAGAGAAATAAATTCACAGACACTCCTATGTGTATAAGAAAGAGCTCTATATAAAAGAGCAATTGCATATCCAGAAAACATCCCAGTCCAGATCAAGTCCATAAATCCAATATTAGCCAATACCAGTCTATAAATCCCTCTTCAGACTCACACAATACATGCAATGGAGTATCACAGGTCAGTGGGTGTGAAGTCTTGTTGATCCAGTGGCAGTGGAAGAGTCTCAGCACTGGCATGGGTCTCCACGTGGCCCCTCCTGTTCCAGGACTCTGGTTCCATCAGCGTAGCTCCATCTGGCTTGTCAACATGAATGCCTTGGAGGGAGAGTATGTGTGTCCTGCCTCCAGGGAGAAAGATGGGAGTTTCCAAAATCCTTTGGAAAAATCCATGTCCACCCAAAGGCTATGACCGGATTGACAAGATAGATTCCACCCCTTCCAAATTGACAGATTATGTAACTACCACAGTAGCTCAATGCATAAGGCTATCAGGGCTCCTGTAGAAACTAAACAACAAAAGATAAAATCTCACCAAGATGAAATGTATATTAAACGTAAGCCTGTATAGTGCTTGGTAAATGTAAGCTCTGTCTTTCAAGTACAATATTAGAATAATTTCTTTTTCTACACAATAGGGTATTGTCACTATAGCAATAATACACTTCATTTAATACCATGATACCTGCATTCCTCCTACAACCCTAAAACTTTCATTTCATCCTTCAAATCTCAGATGATGTAGTCACTCTGTGAATTTTAGCAAACACTAAAGCAAAATTTCACAATATAATGGGTTCACAAGCATCTATGTTTACGGCTTATGGTACATATGCAAGCCAATAAAATGATGTATTTGCATTAAATTGCAAATGCCACAATACATTTTTATCCATTTTTGTAGGAAATAAATGGGAACAATACACTGTTTTTAATATAAAGGAAAAAATATATGTTCGAATACCAATGACAGCAACAACAACAACAAAAAAGGTGTTTTGTTTTATATTAGTCCCAAATAATTTGAAGAGATATAGGTGACAGACTAGGAGCCAAAGAACTTTACTGAAACAATTGGGGAGGTTGGTTTTGATTTTCCTTCTGGGGAAGAAACAGATTTAGAATGCTTACATTAGAACTCATATTCAGGAATGATGCAAGCAACTGTGCACCGAAAAAGAGAAGCTCATAGCAACAAGAACTATGGTTACCATGCCACACTATTAACAC